>NC_087211.1:69513612-69526112 GCF_015104395.2 Macrobrachium nipponense | reverse complement strand
TTTGGTTTTAATAGCCAATTTCAGTACAGAGGAAAAGTCAGTAATGAGAAGAATAGAGAAACTTCTATCCAAAATAAATGCTCCATTATTATTATCATCATCGTTGTATTATTATTATTATTATTATTATTATTATTATTATTATTATTATTATTATTATTATTATTATTATTATTATTATTTTGGGAGAAGACCCCTCTTTTAAACAAATTCTTTTGAATAAAATGGCAGAATTCAGCGAATTAATCTTATATATTATCTTTTCTAATTTTCTTATTACTCGCTTTTCTGGCTCAGCGATACTTCGCAATAATTGGCCAATATTCAGAATTATCCCCAACATGAATATTGGCCAATTATTGCGAAGTATCGCTGAGCCAGAAAAGCGAGTAATAACAAAATTAAAAAAAGATAATGTATAAGATTAATTCGCTGAATTCTGCCATTTTATCATTATTATTATATTATTATTATTATTATTATTATTATTATTATTATGCCATTCGTTCAAGGGGAAAAATTGTATTCTTGTAATTATTGTTTTATTTTTGACACTGTCCATGAAAATAGCTTTTAATTCAGGTAATCAACAACGGAAGAATGAAACAACCATTATTTTCAAAATAAAACCGGTATTAATAAAGGTCTTCTTCCAGCAAATAATAATAATAACGGCAAAGTAAGTTCATGTCCACCGGAACTATCGAGACTTCATTTCAAATACGGCCCATCGACCATTATTCACCCGTGACGTCATTCAATTCAAACAGCTGATTAATAATTCATAGGTAATGCCTCACCTAAAGAACTGGCAGGAAACGAACCCTTTCGCTGGAAAAATTTTTAGTAATAATTTCCCTCGGTCAATGTGCGAGAGAGAGAGAGAGAGAGAGAGAGAGAGAGAGAGAAGTCATTTGGGTATAAAATATCTTCGACCCTTTTTTGAAAAATACTTCTATTTCTTTGGCAACTCAATACATACTGAACAACGACAATATTCAGTTCTGTTGCAGAATATCCTTCGCTGATATTCCCTAATGAATATATATAAATACACACAAAGCATATATACATATACACATATATACACATATATATTTATGTACTATACATATGGAAAAAAACACAAAAAAAAAAAATGTAAAATATTTTATTTATGTATATATATACACACATTACCTTATAATAATCTTTGCTGATATTCCCTTTACACACAGACACACACATATGAGAGAGAGAGAGAGAGAGAGAGAGAGAGAGAGAGAGAGAGAGAGAGAGATCATCTGCATATAAAATTGACCGATAACATCATCAAACTAATGGAAACTTTGATTTTCATAATGTAGAATGAAAAGCACTGCTGACAATGAATCGCAATCTCCTTAATATGTACCCCTTAGTTAACAAAGTATCTCCCAAGTGAATTAAGTACCACTTGACTGAAACAAGAACCTCCCCCCCCCCCCCCCCCCCCCCCCCCCCCCCCCCCCCCCCCCACCACCCCCAACCTGATAGGAAATACAGAAAGGCAACGCATTACTCTCCTAATACTGTTCTCCTTAATAGAGTGATCTCTTCCTTTTGTAGTTCACTTTACCTCCTCTTCCTTCTTCCTTATGAAAACCATAAATTCTTGGGAAACTTGAATTTCAAGTCAGTGAGACCCTTGTAGGCGAGTTCCATATGAATGGGTTTCATCTTCTGAATATTAATAAATAATAATAAGACAGAACAGTAATCTAATTATACCACATTCAATGTAAGTAGTTGACAATGCAATGGATCTATTGGGATTTAATTTTTAAACGAAGCTCAATATCTCCATTATTTCAAATAATAACCAACTCCAGGGTTTGAACCGCTAAATAGTAATCTAATTATGCCACATTCAATGTAAGAAGTTAACAATGCAATGGATCTATTGGGATTTAATTTTTAAATGAAGCTCAATATCTCCATTATTTCAAACAATAACCAACTCCAGGGTTTGAAACAATAACCAACTCCAGGGTTTGAAACAATAACCAACTCCAGGGTTTGAACCGCTAATCACCGAAGCAATAGGCTGCCGTGTTACCCTGTCAATCACAGGGGTTCATCAAAGCATATGGTTACTAAATGAAAACAGAATTGATGTTACTTTGCGAACTGGCTGTTGAAAACCATCTTTTACGAATTGCTGAAGCCCTCAGGTGGTTAAATGGATCTACTGATTCAAATTTCTTATAGTTAATTCGCAAATGATAAGTCTGAAACACCTGGTAGGTAATGAAAGGTATGTATATTTAACAGGTTAAATATACTAAGATAACTTTGCGCTGTCTCTCTCTCTCTCTCTCTCTCTCTCTCTCTCTCTCTCTCTCTCTCTAATATTTAAACGTTTGTATTTTTCAAGCAGAACGATGTAGAAGTGTTACGGTAATGCTGATAAAAGTAATAAAATCCTGAATGTTATATATATATGTATAAATAAAATATATATATATATATATATATATATATATATATATATATATATATATATATAAATATATATATATAGATATAATATATATAGCCTTGAGGATGCGACTATGAGTCGTGAAACGTCGGCGAAATAAATGTACCTGAGTACGATGCCTTTCCCTATGTCCCCTCCCCGATGAGATGTACCTAGAGCTGCAGCTCCGTCTTCTAAGGACATATATATATATATAATGTATATATATATACATATATATATATATATATATATATCTATATAATATATATATATATATATATATCAAATGAATTTATTGTTTCTATCAGCATTACCAATTTTACTTCTGAGATCCATCTACTCGATAAAATATAATAGTGTATATATATATATATAGATATATATATATATATATATATATATACGTATATATATATATATATATATATATATATATATATATATATACATCTATATATATATATATATATATATATATATATATATATATATATACGTATACGTATATATATATATATATATATATATATACATATATATATATATATAATATATTATATATATAATATATACATATAAGCGTGTGTGTGCGTATAATGTTTCTCTGTACGTGTGGCCAAAACCCCATAGGGCTAGGAAATCACAGATCCTTGGAAAAAGTATATATTTGCCCGGTGGATCTGCTAAAGTCTATCAATTCTTCCGGAATCACGTTCCCCGACGTTAGACATAAAAACCCTATCTGTTGCTGATCCACGCAGGCGAGGAATGATTTTAATAGTTTATCTTACGGTAATGCCACTAAAAATATGGATCCTAACGGTATAAACGTTTTATGTATCGTGGAACGCGTGGCTTTATGTATTGTGATGCATACCCGCTCATACACACGCACACAGACACAAAAGTATCTGAATTTATAACTGATAACAAACAGATCTTTGAAGTAATGCCACCAAAAATTGGGATACTGATGATAACCATTATTTTGTATCATGAAGCACTTTGGTCTACGTAATATTATGATGTACACTCGCTCATACACACACACACACACACACACACACACAGGCATGATCTAAATCTATAGCTGAGCATAAAAACGCTTTTAACATATAAGGGAAATACAACCGAATAACCTCTTTTTTTTCTGCAGATACGACGCTACAGGAACCGGACCCAAGTTTAGAAGAAAAAAAAACATAACGACAATACGTAATTAAAAAAGTAATTACGCCTTTTCATTAGTAATGTTTTTCCTCTAAGCATGGGGCGTCGATTACTGTATCGCCTCATCAGCGGAAATGGATATTATTCGGGTGTAAAAGTAATTAAGGAACTTAACCGAAATTTGTGAATGAAAACCTCACAATGGACGAAGGTCCTAATAGGCCGTGGATTGTTCCAAAGCAAGTGGTTCCAACTTCCTGATAGGGACTGTTCCCAGGACATTTTTTAATTAACACAGAACCGGTTCTTCGATTCCGGCCAAATTGCGATGGTCTGTGACCAACAGAACTTCCCGAGGCCGGTGAAGTTGATATTAATTACGGCGATGAATGGTTTCAAAAGACCCAAAAGGAAGAAGTGGGGAGAACAAGAAGAGGAGGAGGAGGAGGAGGAGGAGGAGGAGGAGGGGGAAAGGGAACACGAGCAGAGAGAGGGAAGATAAAGAGATTGGAGAGGATTTAGAATGAACGGCAAGTGAAAACATCAGCTGATATTCATCATGGCAGACAATGAATTTGAGTAAATCCAAAAAACAAAAAAAGAGTTGGGAAGAAGAAGAAAGAGGATTGGAGAAGGAAGATAAAGAGGAAGAAAGAGGATTGGAGGAGGAAGATAAAGAGGAAGAAAGAGGATTGGAGGAGGAGGAGGAGGAGGAAGATAAATTAGAACAAACAAAAAGGGGATGTAGGGGTTGAGATTCATCATGGTAGACAATGATTTCTAAAGGTCCAAAGGAAGAGGATGAGGGGAGAGGGGGAAGGAGGAGGAGGGGGAGGAGGAGGAGGAGGAGGAGGAGGAGGAGGAGGAATTAGAACAAAGGGAAATGGGATGTAGAGGCTAAAATTCATCATTGTAGACAATGATTTCAAAAGGTCCAAAGGAAGAGGAGGAGGAGGGGAAAATGAAGGAGAGTAGATAAAGAGAATGAAGCGAAATTAGAAGAAACAGGACGAGGAAAGAGAATTTGATATTCATCATGGCTGACAATAATTTCAAAAGATCTTAAGGAATCGGTGGAGAGAACAAGTAGTAGGAGGAGGAGGAGGAGAAAAGCGGGAGATAAAAAAGGAGAATGATGAGGAGTGACTCAGTGATGCCGTTTTTTCTTCACAACATTGGCTTTTAGCAGTGTTACCATATGCAGTTCATCTGATCTTATTTTACTTGATGATTTAATTGTTAGAATGCCTATTTTCCGATGTAGAATTATTTACCGTGATGTTAGAAAACTACACGTCACTAGCCTAATATAAAGTATTTTAGAAGAAGAAAAATAAAGGGTTTCAATAAAATTCATTTGCATAAATAAGCAGGATATGTTTTATAGCTTTATTTTCATAATAAAACATAAAAAGGCAAAGTGAAGAATTTTTTTCTTCAGTGCCGTGGCCTGTGGTCGTAAAAGCCACGGACGGTTGCCAGATGTCACCAGAAAGCCACACTAATAGACGAAATTCCTCAAAACGGCAACCCTGAATTGAGGACTAGGCAAATCAGTAAGAGAAAACAGAAGTGGATATCCATCACATCGGACAACGGCTTCAAAAGATCCCTATAAGAAGAGGCGAGGGGAAAGAGAAAGAGGACGAAGAGGAAGAGGAGGATCGCAAAAGACTTCAAAGAAGGGGATAGGATAGGTGAAAAAGAAGGATAAGAAGGGTAATTGTAAGGGAAAGAAGGAAAGAAAGAAATGGAGGAGAAAAGGAGGGCGGAAGGTAAAGAAGGACGACATGAGGTGAGAAGGAAGAATAAAGGAGAGAGATAGAATAACTTGACCAAAATCATGGAGACCAATTTCTATAAGACTTCTCTACTAATAGAGATTCAAATAGGCAGACAAGCAGTAAACAAGTCACAGACACATACAAACAAATAGACAAGAAACAGACAGGCAGACAGAGCTAAAAAAAAATACACAGACAAACAGACATGTAACAGGCAAACAACTAGACAAGAAACAGACAGACAGATCGAAAAAAAAAATCTCCACCAAGTCTGGACAATTGATCCCCTAAAAAATTCCTCAAAATTATAATGAATTATTGGCAATCACTCGGTCATATCATTAAAATCCATAAAGAAATTTGTCCACATAAATTCCTTGAAGAAAATAATCATCAAAGCTGAAAATTAAGATGGAATCATATTTAATCATAATGAAATAAAGGCCTCTCTGTTATTTTCTGGAAGCCAGAGATTGATTATCTTCTGATTGCCTTGTCAAATAGGATCAGTATACGTGATCAACGCTACCATTGGACCATCAAATTAGAAACCATAGCACGACGGTCTTATTACTGGTCCAGGAATAGAAAAAAAAATTAATTATGCACATCAAGAGAACATATAATAATGAGAATATCCTTGTAAGCTTAAACTTATAAATACGACATACGTTTGGTATTCTTATAAAAATATGTTATTTATAGCCCAGTAGGCTCTCTCTCTCTCTCTCTCTCTCTCTCTCTCTATCTCTCTCTCAAATATTATGGAAAAGTTGGATTTTTTAATGTCAGAATTTCTGGAAATGAAAAAAAGAACAACATACCAGAACAGGAAAGAGACATGGGAAAATCCTTATTACTACCAGTATTAAATGAAGGAGAAAACACGCAAACCATCATAGTGATGAATGCGCAGGGTTTAGTTATGAGTAACTCAAAAAGAAAAATAGAGTACTTAGAAGAACTAACCCAAAATGAAAAGAAATATAAGTGAAACCTGGTATTCCCAAGAGACTGGGAATGATGATCAAATAAAAGGGTTCCAAACTTATAGATCAGATAGAAAAAATAGGAATCAAGGGGGAACCGCAATATATGGGAAAGACAAAAAACAAGGAAAAATATATGAGAAATATAGTAACTCAGAATGTGAACTAATAGCGTCGAATTTGAATCTGAAAAATTGATGAACATAGTAATATATAGACCTCCTAATACTAAAGAGTTTGACTTAATAATTGAAAAATTGGATGATATATGTAGAAATCACAAGGACTGGACTATTCTCCTATCTGGTGACTTCAACTTTCCTTTCGTAGAATGGAAAGAACGAATAGGAGATTGTGGTTGTACTTATACATATAAAAAAGAGAGTAATAGTAGTGCAGAAGATAAGAGGAAATTTGAAAAGCTATTAGATATGCTACTAGAATACAACATTCAACAAATAAATCACCTGCCAACAAGAAAGGAAAATACTTTAGACCTAGTATTTGTGAACGAGATGAATTATGTTAAAGAAAATAATAGTTTATAATGCGAATATTTCAGACCATAATGTCATAGAATTAACAGTTCATTCCAAGCAAGTGAAATAGAGATAAGCAAGAAATGAAAAAGTGGGAAGGATATGGAAAATACAACTTCTACAGTAAAAATAAATATAAAAAGGGTTCAGAAATTAATGAAGAATTAAACAAAGATTGGGATAACATTTTCGTAAAGTGATGACATAAGGGTAAATACGGAGATATTATATATTGGAGAAAATAGTGGAAAAATATATACCGAAGAAGAAAAGTAAACATCATTCATGCATACCAAGAGACAGAAGGATCTTGTTCCAGAAAATCAGAAAGTGGAAAAAAGGTCTTGCAAAAGAAAAAATGCATGGAAAGTTATAGAACTAAAAGTAAGATAGAAAATGCAGAACAATAATTATTACAATCAAAATAAAAGAAAATGAAAAACGGGACTTGGAAGAAAAAACCCTATTAAATATCAAGCAAAACCCCAAGCTATTATACTCATATGCGAAGAAGATGAATAAAAGAAGAATAGAAATAGGCCCTCTGAGAATTGAAGGGAGATTAACGAATGAAAAAAAGGGAAATTTGCAACATACTGGCAGAACGATATAAGAGAGAATTCACCCCTAGAAATAGATAATGAAGATAATGATATAGAAGTAAGGGATGAAAATAGTGAATATTTAGCTGAATAGATATTAATGAAGCTGATATTGTGCAGGCTATTAATGAAATTAAAAATGGAGCTGCTGCAGGGCCTGATGGAATTCCTGCTATTTTGTTAAAGAAAGTAGTTCATTCTATCGCAAAGCCACTTGCAATATTATTAAGACAAAGTGTAGATACAGGCAAGATTTATGATGAGCATAAATTGCAATATATTACCCCTACTTTCAAAAGTGGATCAAGACTAGAGGCAAGTAATTATAGGCCTGAGTCTACCATCACATATTATGAAAGTGTATGAAAGGGTAATGAAGAAAAATATTATGAAACATTTAATAAAAAATAATTTGTTTAATAAAGGACAACATGGTTTCGTACCCGGAAAAAGTACACAAACCCAACTGTTAGTCCACCGTGAGAACATATTCAAAAATATGAAAAGCGGAATGAAACAGATGTGGTTTATTTAGACTTTGCAAAAGCTTTTGATAAAGTAGACCATAATATATTAGCGAAGAAAATTAGAAAACACAATATCGTGGATAAAGTAGGAAGATGGTTAAAAGAATTTTTACACAACAGAAAACAGATAGTTATTGCAAACGACGAGAAATCGGATGAAGTCAAGGTAATATCCGGTGTGCCGCAAGGTACGGTGTTAGCTGCAATACTGTTTGTTATTATGATTGAAGACATAGACAATAATGTGAAGGATTCGGTAGTGAGTAGTTTCGCAGATGACACAAGAATAAGTAGAGAAATTAACTTGTGATGAAGATAGGAACGCTCTACAAAGAGACCTTAACAAAGTATATGATTGGGCAGAGGTAAATAGGATGGTATTTAACTCTGATAAATTTGAATCAATAAATTATGGAGACAGAGAAAGAAAGCTATATGCATATAAGGGACCTAATAATGAGACCATCACAAATAAGGAAGCAGTTAAAGACCTTGGTGTGATGATGAATAGGAACATGTTATGCAATGATCAATAGCAACTCTGTTGGCAAAATGTAAAGCAAAAATGGGAATGTTGTTACGGCACTTCAAAACAAGAAAAGCTGAACACATGATTATGCTTTATAAAACATATGTTCGTAGTCCACTTGAATATTGCAATATGATATGGTACCCACACTATCAAAAGGATATTGCACAAATAGAGAGTGTACAAAGGTCCTTTACAGCTAGAATAGAAGAAGTTAAGGACCTAGACTACTGGGAAAGACTACAATTCTTAAAATTATATAGTCTAGAAAGGAGAAGAGAACGCTACATGATAATTCAGGCATGGAAACAGATAGAAGGAATAGCAGAAAATATCATGGAACTAAAAATATCAGAAAGAGCAAGCAGAGGTAGATTAATAGTGCCCAAAACTATACCAGGAAAAATAAGGAAAGCACACAGGACATTAATCCACTACGCACCAGCATCGATAATGCAGCGTCTATTCAATGCGTTGCCAGCTCATCTGAGGAATATATCAGGAGTGAGCGTAGATGTGTTTAAGAATAAGCTCGACAAATATCTAAACTGCATCCCAGACCATCCAAGATTGGAAGATGCAAAATATACCGGAAGATGTACTAGCAACTCTCTGGTAGACATTAGAGGTGCCTCACACTGAGGGACCTGGGGCAACCCGAACAAGATGTAAGGTCTGTAAGGTAAGGTCTCTCTCTCTCTCTCTCTCTCTCTCTCTCAGCTTAATATATTTTCTACAAGGTTCAACATTTCCTTGCTCGTCAATTCTTAAACTGGTTTCTATAAATCTATAGAAAATTACGAAGAAGAAGAAGAAGAAGAAGAAGAAGAAGAGGAAGAAGAAGAAGAAGAGGAAATGCAACTGGTCAAAATTTGGATATTTACAAACCGAGTTACTTTAATTACATAAAAAATTGATTTTCCCATTAAAGTCACGTCTTTCGATATAATGGGTATTTTTTACTTTATATCTGTGATATATATATACATACTACATACATACATATATACATACATACATATATATATATATATATATATATATATATATATATATATATTATAAATAAATATATATATATATATATATATATTATATATATATATATATATAATATCCAATTCGCTCTACCTCAAAATTAATACATTTTCGTATATTTTCATCAAAGGGTAATTGTTTAGTTGATAACAAGTTGGCCGAGTCGGTCAAGACGTACCTGAAGTTCGGATTTCTCCTCAGTGCGATGGTTCGAATCCACAAGAGAGGACGAAATTATTATCAACTAAAAAATTCCTTCTTTTGGTTAACATAGGAGAAAATATATTAATTCCGAGGTAAAGCGAAATTAAGATTAGACATTTGTAGCTTAGGGCATGTAACTGAATCACGGTGATGTGATAGAAATTCATATATGTGAATATGTAAGTATATATATTTTATATATAAATAATATATATATATATTATATATATATATATATATATATATATATATGTATATCTTATATCGAATTCACTTTACCCTGGGAATACCCTCCACGCAAAGGGAATTAGAGCTGAATAATGCTTTTGCTCATGGCCGGAGCAGATGCACTTGCCATTTCTAATTCCCTTTGGGTTTAAGTTATTCACAAAGTGAAACGAATCCAATATCAAGGTGACATTTGTGCTTTAATATACGTGTCATTCAATGTCATTATTTGCTGCTTCTTCTCTGTGCTTGTCAAACAATGGTCTAAGACGCAAATACCGCATTTCAGAAATTTATTAAGACAGGGAAAAAAAACTTGTGTAAAACCAATTATGATATGTTAGTTAAAATATCCTATTGAAATTATTTTGTTGATAACGAATTGTGATAAAATACCTACTGAAATAACTACTCGAAAAACTAATTGCTTTTAAACGCAGGATAAATTTCATCTCAGTACAAATGACAATTGAAGGTAATAAACACTAATGGCACACTAAAAGCTAAACCCTATGCAATTTTAATTATGAAAGATAATTAACCTGTAAGCCGTGAATCATTCCCTTTAATGCTAAATTTCTTGAAGACTTAAAACTTCAAATAATGAGACAATATAATGTCAGTAATTACGATTAGCCGCGTCTCAAAGGAGCATTTTACCCGGATTATTTCTTTCTTAAGGGTTAGATATTCTTTTGCAAAAATTATTAATTGCCATAATTCAGGTCGTGATTTATATTGTGATATATGAAATTAAATTATGTACTTAGGACTTAAGTAAAGGAAGTATATATATTTATATATATATATATTATAATATATATATATATATATATATACATATATATATATATATACATATATATATATATTATATATATAATATATATATATATATATGTGTGTGTGTGTGTGTGTGTGTGTGTGTGTGTGTGTGTGTGTACTATACATGTATGTAAATATATAAAGGCATAAGCCACGAAGGAAAGATAAACAACGGGGTTGCTGCAAGATCTTTCCACTCAACGTCTTCTACTTAGCAGACGAACTGACTTACATGAGAAACTGAGAGTACAAGGAAAGGTCGTATAAGTGACAGATAAGGATTATAAGGGATTAGTACCTAGAATCCAACACACCTGGAGAATGAGTAACCTTTCCAAACAAGCATAAACATGGGTACAATTTAAGAACAAAAAGATTAAGTCCAACTGCTCAGACACAGGGACAAGACAATTAAAGGATTATATAGGGCGGCAGCTGACCACATTCAGATCTTTGGTAAACAAAAATTTAATATTAGTCGTGGCCTGTTTCATTTAGACCCTTGTATTTGTAACATATTTAAGAATGACCTCAAAGATATAATGACAGACTTAAATACAAATTAGTTGCCTTATAGATATTTTCTTTGTATATGTATGTTTAATATGTTTTGTGAATAAGTTTTTGTTTACCAAAGATCTGAATGTGGTCAGCTGCCACCATGCATAATCCTTTAATTGTCTTGTCCCTGTGTCTGAGCAGTTCGACTGAATCTTTTTGTTCTAAAATTGTACCCATTTTTATGCTTGTTTGGAAAGGTTACTCATTCTCCAGGTGTGTTGGATTCTAGGTATTAATCTCCTTATAATCCCTATCTGTCACTTATACGACCTTTCCTTGTACTCTCAGCTTCTCATGTAAGTCAGTTTGTCTGCTAAGTAAAGGAGGTTGAGTCGAAAGATCTGGCTGTTACTTCGTTGTTTATCTTTCCTTCGTGGCTTATACCTTTATTTATGCATTTATCACGTTCCAAACTTTCGTGATTCAGTTATACATGTATGTAAATATATACATTATATATACACATACTTATACACATATACATAATAAAATCAAATATTTTCTTAAATATTTTCTTTTTTGTACCTTACTTTACATATCTTTTTTTATATTAGACAAATTACTTCAATGCATATATATAACCTGATAAAAAAGGATAAATAAATAAAGGCACAAAAGAAACAATGTAAAATATCACCATAAATGCAATTAATGTGTTGGGTAATATCAGAGACGGTGGAAAAAATAACATCAAAGTATCAACAAAAGACGAAAACACAAATGAGAAATGTATAAAAGAAATACGAACCAATAATGAAACAAAGATTATTAAAGAGGGACAGAGAAGCCCTGAAGCGATGCTTGAATGAATAAACAGATAAAAGATGGAGAAAGAAAGGAAAATGAAAAAAGGATTGATAACAAATAAATCTGGAATTTTTTCCTACTTTTGAATCTACTTATAAATAAACTTCCTTTCTACAAGAGGCATACGTAATAACCTTCTCTTTTATCTTCTCTTATATCCTACTTCATTTTGTTCATACGACGGGCCTGGGCTAGAAAAGGGTAACAGGTAAAAA
>NC_087211.1:69501112-69503612 GCF_015104395.2 Macrobrachium nipponense | reverse complement strand
TTCCTGCGCTGTATCTGATTACTGGCACTGTCCATGTGTTTATGGCTTTTATCATATTTCCGGTGTTGAGTTTTGACTTGAGTATCGCCCTGAATCTCTGCATATATTCTTTCCTGATTGTGTCCTTCATCTCTTGGTGTTTTATATCCCCTCCTTCCGTTATTCCCAGGTATTTGTATTCCGTCTCATCTATGTGTTTGATGTTGCTCCCATCTGGTAGCTTTATCCCTTTAGTCCTTGTTACTTTGCCCTTTTGTATGTTGACTAAGGCACATTTTTCTCTCCCAAACTCCATACTGATGTCCCCAAATACAATCCTTACAGTCTGGATTAGGTTATCTATTTCCTTGATGCTCTTACCAGACAGCTTGATGTCGTCCATGAACATCAGGTGGTTAATTCTGTGGCCTCTTTTCTTGAGTTGGTACCCAGCATCCATCTTCTCCAGTACTTATTATTATTATTATTATTATTATTATTATTATTATTATTATTATTATTATTATTATTATTATTATTATATTCAGTAGATGAAACTATTCATTGGAATAAGCTCACCAAAGGGGCCACTGACTTGAAATTCAGGCCTCCAAAGAATGTGGTATTTATTACCAGGAACCCTGTGCTTAGAATTTGATGCATTGGAGGTCCCAGTTCACAGGTATATATGTAAATTATATATATATATATATATATATATATATATATATACATATACATATAATTTACATATATACCTGTGAACTGGGACCTCCAATACATCATATTCAAAGCATAGGGTTCCTGGTAATGAATACCACATTCTTTGGAGGCTTGAATTTCAAGTCAGTGGCCCCTTTGGTGAGCTTATTCCATATGAATAGGTTTCATCTACTGAATATATAATAATGATAATAATAATAATAATAATAATAATAATAATATATATATATATATATATATATATATATAATATATATATATATATATATTAATAACTACATATAAATATATTATATATATATATATAGATATTATATATATATATATATATATATATATATATATATATTGTCCCATGAGCAGCAAGAGATTCAATAAAAAAAAAGTGACTTCCGATAAGAAACAAAATTGCCCACAGAACAATCCAATGAGGGCAACCTTATCCTACATACTTCATTCATTCAGTAAACGTATGCTTTGATTCTCTATCATTCATTTTACATATCGGCGGGTCCTCGTATGTTCATTTATTCATTTTCAATTCTACATCTCCCTCCTAGTTCGACGAATATTGAAAAATCTCATGAATAATAGTTGCGAAAACATGAATATTCTCTAGGTAAACGGTAGTTCTGGGCTACGTTTAGTGTATTTTATTACACACACGTACACACACACACAGTATATATATATATATATATATATAATATATATAATAGATATATATATATATATATATATATATTATATTACATATATATATATATATATATATATATATATAATATATCTATATAGGTATATATAATATATATATATATATATAACATATATATATATATATACATATATATATATATAGATATATATATTAGATATATATATATATATATATATATATATATAATATATATATATATACACGAATAATATCACGAGATGTTCTTTTAAAATACATACGGAACAAGTTTATATATATCATCCGAGAGTAAAAAAAAACTACTATCAAATAAAAAAAACTAATAACGGACTTGGATACACAATACTTAAACTTACAAATACATGCATTTGAGCTTCTATACATATATATATATATATATATATATATATATATATATATATATATATATATATATATGTATATATAAATATATATCATATATATATATATATATATATATATATATATATAATATATATTATATATATATATATATATATAGTAGGTATGTGTGAGTATGTGTATGCGTCGCTTTTGAGTTAAATATAATATCCATCACCGCTCATTTTTCCAAATTACAGTAGCACCGACATTTCTCACGCATGGAAGGTATAAGGTACTGACAGGTGACAGGGAAAAGACATTAATCTGGAATGACAGCTGGTCGAACTCAATCAAGGAACCTAGATTAACCTTTCTGTTGTATCTTGCGAAGAGATATGACTAATGGGTGTTACTTTGAAGATTTATTACATATACATTCTTTTTATACGTTATCAAATGCTTTACACACACACACACACACACACACACACACACAACACACACACACACACACACACACACACATATATATATATAGATATATATATATATATATATACATATACATATATGTATATATGAATATGTATATATATATATAGTATATATATATATATATATATATATATATATATATATATACTCATGTATAGTGTATATTAGATATATGTTCATAGAAAAACATATATATATATATATATCTATATAATATATATATATATATATGTGTGTGTGTGTGTGTGTGTGTGTGTG
>NC_087211.1:69473612-69496112 GCF_015104395.2 Macrobrachium nipponense | reverse complement strand
GAACGAGCGGAAGATGTGTCATCTGTACAGAATGCAGCAGTACTGCCGCCCAAGAGGTAGGTACCCCAACCAAACACCCAACCCAACCCACGCTAATAACTCCGGCCAGAACTTGGCAGGTCTCATCGCCTCAGGGAAAGATTTCGTTACCATCCAACGGCCAATTAAAATCCCTGCTCATCGACCCGCCCACCGATTGTACACGACCTTGCATGTTATAAATACTTGTAAAACGTATCTTAATTCACTTTACTGTATACTCTCATAGATGACTGCCTGTGCGCTGTCGACACGTTAGAGGAATAAACTAAGACAAATGAAAATCTTTACATGTCCTTAGGAAACTTAATACACCAGCTACATGCTGACGAGAAGAAGATCATAAGAAGAATTGAGAAGATTCTATATAAATTAAATGCCGTTGAAACAGCTATTGTATTCAATGCTACTGCCCTCAGAGAAGGCCTCCTTCCTAAAAATTACTCTTATTATTATTATTATTATTATTATTATTATTATTATTATTATTATTATTATTATTATTATTATTATTTATTGGAAGGAGACCCTGTTTCAAACCAGCCATGAACACGCAAGCTCGTGGTTGACCCCCTGCTGACCTGCCGCTATATTATATTGAGTAGATCTTGAACAACAACCTACAGTCCTTACTCCGACCCACTGCCGTGATCATGCTCGGATGATACCGAAGAAACGTTTGGCCACTAGATCGACTTATATATATATTTATTTGTTCATTTACTGTGACAAATAAATAAATTTTGAAGCAATATCCCCGAAATTGACTCCTCCTGATGAGTAATATCGGCGCAATACTCGCCAGTTGTAGTAGCAGAGAGAAAGCTATTGTTAGAAAAAATAGAGAAGACTATTTACAAGTTGAATGCAGCTGATGCAGCAAATATCTTTCAATAAAACTTATATTATTATTATTATTATTATTATTATTATTATTATTATTATTATTATTTATTATTATTATTATTAAATATATTTTAATCATATTAATGATAATGATAAAAATTATTAGTATTATCATTATTATTATTATTATTGAACAAATATTAACAATCATATTAACGATAATGATAAACACTATTATATTTTTTTTTTTTATTTTTTTTTTTCTATCAGTCCTCCAATTCGACTGGGTGGTATTTATAGTGTGGGGTTCCGGGTTGCATCCTGCCTCCTTAGCAGTCCATCACTTTTCTTACTATGTGTGCCGTTTCTAGGATCACACTCTTCTGCATGAGTCCTGGAGCTACTTCAGCCTCTAGTTTTTTCTGGATTCCTTTCAGGGATCTTGGGATCGTGCCTAGTGCTCCTATGATTATGGGTACGATTTCCACTGGCATATCCCATATCCTTCTTATTTCTATTTTCAGATCTTGATACTTATCCATTTTTTCCGTCTTTTTCTCTTCAACTCTGGGTGTCCCAATGGTATTGCGACATCAATGAGTGATACTTTCTTCTTGACTTTGTCAATCAACGTCCCGTCTGGTCGTTTGCAAGTATCACCCTATCCGTTCTGATACCATAGTCCCAGAGTATCTTTGCGTGATCGTTTTCTATCACTCCCTCAGGTTGGTGCTCGTACCAGTTATTACTGCAAGGTAGCTGATGTTTCTTGCACAGGCTCCAGTGGAGGGCTTTTGCCACTGAATCATGCCTCTTTTTGTACTGGTTCTGTGCAAGTGCCGGGCATTCGCTTGCTATGTGGTTTATGGTTTCATTTTTCGTATTGCACTTCCTACATATGGGAGAGATGTTATTTCCGTCTATCGTTCTTTGAACATATCTGATTCTTAGGGCCTGATCTTGTGCCGCTGTTATCTTCCCCCCCTTTTTTTCAGTTCCTTCAGTTCCTTCTTTAGCTCTCCCTCTGTAGCCATTGCCATGTGTCATCGCTGGCTAGTTCTTTAGTCTGTCTCATGTATTGTCCGTGCATTGGTTTGTTGTGCCAGTCCTCTGTTCTGTCTGTCATTCTCCTGTCTCTGTATATTTCTGGGTCTTCGTCTACTTTTATTAGTCCTTCTTCCCATGCACTCTTTAGCCACTCGTCTTCACTGGTTTTCAGATATTATTATTATTATTAATATTATTATTATATAACTGAAATGTATCAAAGCAGCACCATGGACTTTCGCGACCAATAAATTCCGTCACTTTAAGCAGCTACCGTTATTGAATCTATTTATCCCATTTCCAAAAGACAATTAAACTCAAACGAAGAGGAAAGCGGATAAAAATAGAAGAGAAAAATCAATGAAGGGTGGACAGAAGGAAATGCAGAGAAAGTAATGAGTGAGATAATGGTGAAATGACGCGAGGAGCTGGAAAAGAAATAATGAATAAATGTAATATGGGGAATAAGTGAGGAAGAAGAGACAAGACGATGAAAGAATGACACGTAGGATATAACGAATGAAGGGAGAAGGGAATTGATGAATGACGACGGAGACACTTAGTAAAGGGGAAGGAAGGACGGGAAACAAAATAGCATCTCGCCGGTGTTTATTGCAGGAATATTTCTTGAAGTATTACCTTTAATCTATTAGATGAACAATATATGCATTTAAATACGCAAGCACAAATATATTTGTACATATGTATGTATGTATGTATGTATGTATACATATATATATATATATATATATATATATATATGATATAATATATATATACTATATGTACATATTGTATGGATATACGTGTTTGTATGTATATATATAATATATATATATATATATATATATATATATATATATATTTCCAGGGGACAAATAAGATTATTAAGATCTCAAAATCGAGTTCATGCCTTTGAGATAAATGCCATTTTTGTCCAATCTCACGAATCACCTTCAAGAAAACCCACTAGGAGTGATGACGTCACGAAACACGTAACAGAAAGTGAGGAGAGAATTTAGGAGCCTCGATTATGAGACGACGCCCCAAATGAATTTGTAAAGTACATCAGTGGCTATTGGGCATAAAGTGTTAAGTAATGAGGTACCTTGCGCTTATTTGTTTTATAAACAAAATGTATTCTATAGGGCACGGCTCTGAATAGCTCGTTCCCAATGGGTTTCTTGGAACGGAAAAGAAGAGCAGAGCTGATGAAGGGTACTCTGGTAAGGGTGAGAAATAGGTATTTCGTAGACTCCCCCTTTTTCTGGTTCACTTAATCGAGGTCCTCCCATTTTAAGGATTACTTAGTCAAGGTCTTCCTATTAAAGGATTTCCATGTCGATGCCCCCACATTTTAAGGGTCCCGGGGTAGAGGTATTGTCATTTTAAGGATTACCTAAGAGATCCTACCACCATTAGTATTGATACAGTAGTATATTGTATAAGATAACCGACAGCTATTCATCAACATATGTAATTACCACCTCTCTCTCTCTCTCTCTCTCTCTCTCTCTCTATCTCTCTCTCTCTCTCTCTCCAGCTAAGTATCGTAGAAAAAGCCAAGCTGAAAATAGGCTTAAAGGAACTTGCATAGGTTGTGCCTTCCTTACTCGGAGGTGAACCTAGGATATTTAGCTAAGATTTTGAGCCTTCTATCTTTATACCGCGAGAGAGAAGAGAGAGAGAGAGAGAGAGAGAGAGAGAGAGAGAGAGAGAGAATATATCTCTTCATATTGGGCATATAAATTGGCGAAATCGGGAAACCATTAGCTCATTCCCAACCGGTAATGGAAACCGATGTTTTTCCAGGAAGTAGCAGAGTGACCTGAGAATCCCTTTCTGGCTGACGTGGAATAACCAACCGATTCCAGCTGTATCCAGTTTCCCCCAGGATCAAGTTTTCAATTACTTTCGAGGTCTTGCCAAGTTTTCACTAGTGGAGGCGGCCTTTTCACTGCATTTCTGCACAAAATAATATTCAGCAGTTTTCAGCTACAATCAAGGAATCAAGGTCACTGCTATTGTTTTGAGAAATTGTTAACGCCCTCATGGAAGTTTGGAAAATCATTATGTCTCTGTTAACATCTCTGGCATCATATTTTCACTTCCTTTATATTAACTTCTTAATGGCCAAGGTTCACCCCAAATGACACCAGATAAATTGGTATAACAATGAGAAGTTAATTAATTTCACTTTCCTAGAAGGACCAGGGGTGTTTTCGGCAGTCATGGCAGTCTCTGTTCCTATAATATACACACACACACACACACACACACACACAAAGACAGACATACAGGCAGAGAAGGCAAGAAATGGAAATAATTTGTCATACCGTAAGCTTTCATCTAAATATTGTCTGGAGACCTATTCTGATATTCATATCTAGTGTATGCAGTAACTAGGTAATTATATTTATCCGTCAGAAATTATTCAAGGTGTGTGTCTGCCTATATATTTTAGAATATATTATATAATTATATATATATATATAGATACTTAAATAAGTTATATATTATATTAATACATATATAGAATATATATATTGAAGGCGAGTACGGCTGATGAGGTCTACTATTCAGGTAGATGAAAGCTCCCGTCTTGTACAGATTTTTAATACATGTTATGGTGAGTATGTATATATATATATATATATATATATATATATATATATATATATATATAAATATACCATAAGATATGGTGAAGATTATACCCGAAATTCCCAAATCCGTATAGACTATCGGTATTAGAGAGCAGAAAAAAATACGAAATACATATCATAGCGTGTTAATAAAATAAACGGTTCACAAACCAACCTCTTTATAAACCTCCCCGAAAGCACAAAACTTATACCGAATCAAGGAGGCAATAAACCTTCGTCGAATTGTATAACCTCTTTGGAAGTGACATCCATTTTTCACCGCACATGTCGATTCCGCGAAAATTTTAATGAAAGTCCCCACGTTTCAATAGAGGCAATATCCACTCAGTGGGCCGTATCGTGATGAAAGAATTTCGGAATACCGCCCCCCCCCCCTCCCCAATTCGTCCACCCCCTCAAAACTGGAGGGTGGGGGACTTGGACAAAACGCGTTCCCGGGAAAGAAGGACCTATACTCTCACAAGAACGCATTAATTAATTTGGTGGTAAATCCATTTGATTCGTTCCAGGATTTTCGATCCAGGATTCGACTCATTTCATGTCTGTCCCTTCAAAGTTTCCTGGACTTGTTATCAGTCACTGGTAGGTGACGCGAGGACGTTGTGGGCAAGAAAAGTTGATAAAGAGCGGGAAACAAGATGGTGAGATAAAGAAAAGGAAACAGGAATAGTGATAAGAAAATAGGGATGAAATAGGTTTGGAGGATAAAATGGAAAGGTAAGAGGGAGTGGGAGAGAAAAGTTGATAAGGAGTTGGAAACAGGAAAGGGTGACAAAGGTGAGGAAACAAGACACGAAGACAAAGGTGATATAGGTTGGAAAAAAAAGAAGTTAGAAACAGGGTAGGGAGACAGAGGCGAGAAAACAGGATAGGAAGACAGAGATGAGATAGGTTGGGAGAAAATAAAAAGAGAAACAGGATAGGGAGACAAAGGTGAGGAAACAGGATACGAGGACAGAGATGAAATAGGTTGGGAGAAAAAAAAAGAAAAAAAAAAGAGTTAGAAACAGGATAGGGAGACAGAGGCGAGAAAACAGGATAGGAAGACAAAGATGAAATAGGCTGGGAGGACAAAGATTTGGGAACAGGATGGGGAGATAAGGAAGAATGAAACAGGATGGCAAGCTAGTAAATGGGTGGGAACAGCATGGGAAGATATAGAGGAAGGAAAGGGTAAGAAGATAGAGAGGACGTCAAGTAATGGGAAGAAGAAATTAGAAGAAAAAGGGTGGAAAAGGAACTCGGGAAGAGAATAAAAAAGAATAAGAAGAGGAGGGTCAAACAGAAAGGAGGGGGAAGAGGACACGTAATAATGGGAAACAAAAACGATGCGATGGAAATGTAGAAAGAGAACGTAAAGACAACAAAGAAAAAGATATGAAGGAAGAGAGTTGACAAGGAAACAAAAAAACGAAAGTGAACGTGGAAGAGAAACGATAAAAAAGAAAAGATACTAAAGAGGAGAATACATTTGACTGGGATTAGGACAAGGAAGAGAGAGAAAAAGAGGTGACAAATATAGGCCATGGGATGAATGAAATGAAGATATACATTTGGTATCCAGTTTATCATTATTATATTTTCCCATCTCAACTGGATAGCAAATGTAAATCTTTAATTGTTACCATGGCCTATATACTATCATCTCTTTGCCGCCTTCTTCCTTGTCTTAATCCCAATTAAATGTATTCTGCAATTTATCAGCGTGTGTCTGTCTTCTCTCTTCGTGTATCAAAGAGAAGGGACAAGTGAAATCAAGATACCAGATTAGAAATATCAAACCGTCCCTTCCAGTACAAACCTTGCCAACAGCGTCTCCAATATCGAAACTCCCGCATTGGCAGTAAGACATCAAAAGCCAAAAATTCAATCAATCAATCAACATGTATATAAATAAAAAGACTTTCTTCAAAAACAGGAAGGCTCAAAAGCAATTCAATTCCTTGCCTTCCTCAGGTTTCGCGAGAAGAGGAAAAGTGGTTGATTGCAGAAGAAGACGAAGGGAGAACAAAGGAATAGGAAGAATGAATCTGAAGAGAAAACAATAAAATTTGACAGTCTGAAAGAACAAAGGTTTTTGTTTCTTGTGCCCACCAGCAATAGTATCGCTTTTATTGAGAGGGTTATTGATCAGATAGAAGTTTCATTTCATTATCCAAAGGTTTGTCCCGTTGGAAAAACAACGTTTATTTTCACAATCACAAAAAACGTATCAACATCGACTTCACAATCAGGAGAGACTAAGACGCAATATAAACGCTCGCTTTTATTGAGGGGGTTATTGATCAGATAAAATTTTCATTTCATTATCCAGGAGGAAAAACAACGTTTATTTTTACAATCACCAAAAATAACGGGAGCAGCGTCACCATTAATGTATCACCATCGACTTCATAATCAGGAGAGCCTAAGACGCAATATAAACGATATAATAAGTTTTCGAGAGACTTTGGACTAAGCAGGTATTCACATATGTCAGCGCAAAGTTTATTTATTTTGGAAAATACTTTCACAATTAAAATCACCAACAGAACCAATATCAACATCATCTTCAAAATCAACAACATCCAGAGAAACAACTAAACGATACAACAAACGCTCAATGACGACTCTTGGACGATTTTGAAAAAAAAATATCTTTCATTATTACAATCACCAACAAATACAACCATTTCACCATTAATATCACTCTTAACATTATCACCCACATCACCATCACCTTCAAAATCAGCAACACCTAGAAAAACGACCAAAGGATATAACAGGAATTCTAGTACGACCTTCAGACGACTTTGGAAAAATACTTTCACTGTTACAATCACCATCAAAAACAGCAACTTCACCATTAATATCACCATCACCTTCAAAATCAACAACGTCCAGAGAAACAATTGAACGAAACAACAACCGTACTAGGACGACTTTTGGACGACTGTGGCAAAATACCTTTCACTTTTACAATCACCATCAAAAATATCAACTTCACCATTAATATCACCATTACCCTAAAAATCAACAACACGCAGCGAAACAACCAAACGCTACGACAAGCATTCTAGGACGACTCTTGGACGACTTTGGGAAAAATACTTTCACTATTACAATCACCAGTAGGAACTAACAAACCAATCAATCAATATCACAATCACCATCAATAACAGCAACTTGACAATTAATATCACCAGAACGACTTTTGGACGACTTTGGGAAAATACCTCTCACTATTACAATCACCAACAAAACCAACTTCACCATTAACTTCATCCACCACATCACCACCACCTCTTCCAAAATCAGCATCACCTACAGAAACAACCAAACGATACAACAAGCATTCCAGAGGAAACGACTTCAGGACGACTCTTGCCAAGACCTCGCCAGGCAAACGCAGCCGCACAGCTCCTGCAGTACGCAATTCCCTTCGGTTAGGAGGGAATTTATGGAAATTACCGGACCTACATACCAATAGGACTTGCTGGACCACATGATCTGGTCATTAATGGCTGTTGCAGCTGTGGCTTACGGACGTAATGAGATGCCTCCACTGGAACGAGGTCTGGAGAGCATCACCTGGAAAAGCTAGTGGTGATGCTTCGCCAAGATTCGGGATCCAGAGAGAGAGAGAGAGAGAGAGAGAGAGAGAGAGAGAGAGAGAGAGAGAGAGATAGAGAGGCAACTCTACTTTTTTATTTCAGTATTAATTTTATTTTAGAATAACTTATGCTTCTTTGTTTCGGGTTCATGACGTTACTTTCCTCGAAAAATAAAATATACTTCAGTATCTATCTGTCTAGTTCATGCCGCTCCAATCTGTCCGTATCTATATATGATTATATCTAATATATATAATATTAATAATAATACTATATATTATATATCTAATTAATATATATATATATATAGAATATTATATTATATATTGTTATATTATATATTGTTATATTTGTTTTTATACACGATAATTTTCGCTTGAATACAATTGAAAGCGAGTTGCAACAGTTTTCAAATTATATTTCGTAGTAGGGCATTATTCATATATATATTATATATATAATATATATATATATATATCATATATATATATATATATATATATATATATATATATATATATATATATATATACACCAAAGACCTTATACCTTACAAAAGAAATTCCAAGCAATTTACAAGAGTTATCGCTCGCAGTACAATGCAATTTTGTTGAGTGTTACTTGCAGTGTAGGACTTCAGTCGCAATTTACAAAGTCAATTTCCCCCGAAAAACGTCACGTTCCCAAGGTTCCATATTTGCTGGTCAGTTATCTATCCTTGCAATGTACCATTCTGAACCGGCTACTTCTGGAATGTGAAGCTATTTTGAGGTTATTATTTCATTTTTGTTGGCAATGAAGTTGATACGTGTACTTCTGAGTACCATAACACATGAATTCAGTGTAATTCTCTAGGTGTATTGCGTATTGTCAAAGTACCTACGTTATACGTACAGATATTTCACCTCATATTTCGTAATTATAACTTTATTCCCTTAGCCACCTACGACATGAATAACAGAAATTTATAACTATATGGAGTGGAAAGATCTTACATCCAAGAAAAGTGTGAAATTCTTCTCTTAAAATAAGAGGATTTGGATACCACAAACCTCCACCAACGCTGGGGAACCTATCTTTTCCTCTCAAAAGGTCCCTGATTGATCCCTTTTCCACAGAACGTTACTTTCCAATCTCTCCCAAAATCGTATAACCTGTTGCTTGTTAAAAGGATCAACTTCAGTCAATTTTTTTCTAAAAATTGATTCATTACATTTGGCATAATCCTGTCAAACCACAGAAAAACGAACCCAAGTAAAATTCATAGTTTTCTTAGACAATGCAAAGTGTTTCATAAAAACAGGAGTGTGTCCTTTATCAAACAATCAACAAGAAGGGAATCCGATTCATGTTCAACGACACAAATCGTCCATTGTTTCTTATCATTAAAGGGGAAAAGTAAATGCTATAGGACTTTCACACCATTAAAATGGACACTTCATCATCTTACTATATAAAATGCAATGTGCATCCATTCAAATGTTTTGTGTGTAACAGCCATGTTCTATGCTTAATGTACACCTCATTTTGACATGCCTGTCCTCTCACACGAGAAGTTTATCGTTGGACGGGTGGTTTTCGTCCTCGCCCACCAATCTGGTGTTCCGAAGTTCAATTCTCGCCCTGGGAACGCGGAATCAGAGGAATTTATTTCAGGTGATAGAAGTTCATTTTCCGATATAGTGTGGCTCGGATCCCACAATAAGCTGTAGGTCTCGTTGCTTCGGAACCACTTGGTTCCTAGCCACGTAGAAATATCTAATCCTTCGGGCCAGCCGTAGGAGAGCTGTTAATCAGCTCAGTGGTCTGGTTAAACTAGGATATACTTAACTTCTTTTTTTTTTCTCGCACGATGTACAGCCTCTTTCACTATTAGTTCCTCTGTAAATATTTCGGACGTTACGTAACTTTCATAAAAGTCTGGACTTACGCTTTGACTCTAATATTAACGTCAGAATAAGTTTTCTATCTTTGGTAAAATGACGTATATTAAGGAAATAAAGTATGTGGCAATCAGACTTAGACTTAAAACAAACCAGTGATAATAAAGTTGATGATATAACTACATGACTAAAATGCAGAGAGCTTGATTTATTTTATAAGTCAGAAGCTATTGCAATGCAGATTTGCAGGAAGAGTCAAAATATTTTGTGTCAATGTGCTGTCTGATAGAAAATGCAGTGTAAATGGAAAGCAAGTTGAGATTATAAGAAGTAATTGTTGAACCAACTTTCCTTTATGGAAGTGAAGAATACACACACACACACACACACACACACATATATATATATATATACTATATATGATATGTGTTGTGTGTGTGTGTGTGGATATATATATTTATAATATATATATATATAATATATATATATAATATATATATATATATATATATATAGTATGTATATATAAATATCCAATTCGCTCTACCTCGGAGTTAAATATATTTCCATATTTCTTAACGAAGGTTGAATTTTTCAGTCGCTAATAATTTCGTCTCTCGTGATTCGAACCAGCGCACAGAGGAGAAATCAGGACTTCAGTAACGCCTTAAGCCGACCAGGCCACCAAGTGAGGTAGAGCGAATTGGGATATTAAAGGACATTGTAGCTTAATACGGTGTATATGAATCACGGTGATGTGATAAAAATTCATAGAAATTAATAAATATATATATATATATATATATATATATATATATATATATATATATTATATATATAGTATATATATATATATGTAGGTGTGTGTGTGTGTGTGTGTGTGTGTGTGAAAGCCATCACAGCAGCAACTACCACTACGATACGAAATTTCGTGACGTTCAAACCCACGATGGCTCCTCATCCATCCTTGAAAGGACGTGTCAGCAGATAAAATGCGATAGACGCCAGCGAGCCATTACTGTCTATTGCCTGCGCTGAAAGCAAGCAGCGTAGGCCTTCGGAATGAAAAGCAAAAATCCCCCCCCCCAACCCCACTCTGGCTGAGGAATCAAGAGCAAGCTCTCGTTCTTACCTCATTTGCATGTGAATGACGGTTCCCAATAGCATTCATCATTCGATCGTCTCTCCGCGTTTCTTTGAGTGGTTGTTTTTCCGTGTGTGTGTGTGTGTGTGTGTCTGTGGTTTCGCGTACGTATAAGTAAATAGGAGTGACCGTGGATATTCACGAGATGACATTGCATACCACTGTAATGCAGTGAGCAAATAAATCTTGGTTGTTTGCTTATCATCCACTTTTTCTTTTTTTCATCTCGTCCCTCTCTCTTCCTCTTCCTTATTTCTATATCGTGTTACGAATAATACAAGAACTATTCTGCCGTTCACCCGCAGTTTTCAATATCTCATTACGAATGCTAAGGTAAGATTGGACAGAGAGAAGGTTAAAAAGAAATCCTTTTTGTTACCACTGTCTTATTCTATTGTTTTTTTTTTTTGTTTTTTTGTTTTTTTTGGACTGTCATAAGTCTCCAAAGTCTTATTGACATATGACTATAATTTGGTTTAATCAATAAATTTCCGCTTAAGAGAATAAGCTCATGTATACAAAATGTAAACACATATAAATGATTTTAGGTTGAGTCTGTAAATTATTTAAGGGTGAGTCTACACTGCATTAAAAAATATGTAAATATGTTCGCAACCTATCGCTAACATATAACACAACAAGTTGAAAACAAGTTAACACCGTTAAGTGAAGAAATGTGCCTTTGGGCTGTTTTATAATGGAATGAAGCACTGGTTAGGATACCAAAATGTCGTGAACTCATATGCAAACTTTTTTTGTCATATATGTGCGATAAGTTTCCGATCAGTGTTTATGACACGTCTTACTGCATGTTATAAACACATGCCGACAACTTATCACGCACAAATCACAAACAGGTTAAATACACGTCAACGGCTCACTTGTCCTATGACCAGTGCATCAAAAGATTAGCTAGCGTTTACTAAGGATTCGTTGCCCACTTAGTCCTTCACTTGTTTCCTACTTGTTTGTAAAGTGTATGCGATTAGTTGCCGATGTGTTTATGACATGTTTTACTCTATGTGAACCCACACTTATACGAATATAGGTTTTACTTATTTACTTTAAGAGCAAGAGCTCATGAGACGGCAACCACTTAGGCAGCCCACGCTCGAGAAAAAAGGGGGTTATGGGGGGAGGGGGGGAATACAGAAGAAGGGGTCAATACCCCTTCAGCCTCTTGAAGAAAGAAAGACTATAGGCATTCCCAAAAAACGCAGAAGCAGGGGAAAATTCCGAAGCACCAGAAGCGAAGACCATTCATCCTTTAAGAAATGAATTGTTTATAAATTGTATTGGACTCAGATAGAAGAAGGGGGCTCAATAGCCCTTTCGCCTCTTGAGGAAAAGAAAGACTATAGGTATTCCCAAAAACGCAGAAGCAGTGGAAAATTCCCAAGCACCAGAAGCGAAGATCTTTCATCCTCCAAGAAATGAATTGTTTATAAACTGTACTGGACTCAATTCCATCCATTCCAGGCAGGGAAAAGTCCCTACCAACCATGGAAGTCATTTATCGCCGAGACGACTATTAATTGACCCCGGTGTCAATTTCCTGTCATTCCAAGTAATGAGGGAACGAATAAAACAAATTAAAACATATTCCGAATTATTCTGACATCGAGTTTGTTCCCTCTCTCTCTCTCTCTCTCTCTCTCTCTCTCTCTCTCTCCTCTCTCATTCATTATTCACTGGTTTGTCTATCGTGTATGCAGATTTATCCTTTAACTCTTATTTCTTTCCTCTCTCTCTCTAGCTCTCTCTCTCTCTCTAATCCATTATTCACTGGTTTGTCTATAATTTATGGAGATTTAGCCATTATCTCTTATTTCTTTCTCTCTCTCTCCATAATCCATCATTCACTGTTTGTCTATCACGTATGCAGATTTATTCAATACCTCTTATTTATCTCTCTCTCTCTCTCTCATTTATTATTCACTGGTTTGTCTATCGTGTATGCTGATTTATCCATTATCTCTTATTTCTTTTTTTTCGTCTCTCTCTACTCCTCTCCTCTCTCCTCTCCTCAGTATTCACTAGTTTTCTCTCCGTATTGAAATTTATCCATTATCTCTTATTCCCTCTCTCTCTCTCTCTCTCTCTCTCTCTCTCTCTCATTCAGTATTCACTAGTTTGTCTCTCGTATATGTAAATTTATCCATTATACCTTATTTCTTTCGTTTCTTTCTTTCCTTACTCTTCCTCTTGACAACAGCGTCGTGCTCCTTATTAAATGACGTCATCTTAACGGCAGCATCTTCCATCAAGAGCATGACGTCAAAGCAGGTCATGCGGGTACCAAAAAAATATGTATTTTTTAAATAATTAAAATTTTCCGTTAGCGGAGATGCAATCTAATTAACCAGTTTTTTCTCTGAACTGGGAATACGATGTTGTAAGGCCCCCTCCCCCCCAAAAAAAAAAACTACAAATCAATAAGCTTTTATGAACGAACGTATGTCTGTATGTTATACATATGTACTTATACATAGATATTTATATATATATATATATATATATATATATATGTGTGTGTGTGTGTGTGTGTGTGTGTGTGTGTGTGTATATATAGTATATATATAATATATATATATATATATATATATATAATATAATATATATATATATATATATATATAGGGCTTGTTGCCTTGTATAATAAGGCGCCCTATGAGGTAATGTTAGACTTGCGATAATCTTACGCTAAGTCGGTTGGTATTGCACTTCCATATTAATTGGAGTGTCTTGGGGTTTGTAGATCACTTACGAAGTCGGTATTATCTTCTTTGGTTATAACGACGATGTGTTAAACTCATGATGATTCGGTGATTAGGTGAGGATCTAGTAGAAACCACGAAGTACAAAAATACTTATATTCTCTGAATTTACATGGTGAAGATCAGGTATGATTGTACAAGTATTCTTTAAATGGGACTGATAGCTTGATCGCTTCTGCCAATGAGGATGGCTAATTCTATTCTCTCTACATGATAAAGCTTAGGTAAAGAGGTACAGGTCTTCTAATGACGATAGCTAACTCTCTTCTGCTCCTACTACCATCTCCGTTACCAGTCATAAAGGAACAGACAGTAGCTCGAACATATGAACATACAATCAGATGATATAGTTACATACGAACGTACAATCAAAATGAGACACACTACAGATCACGTAGGCCGTTTGAATTATAGGTCACGGTGTTTGTCTCAAGCAGGAAGCTTGGACTAAAGTTTATAAACAATTGAATGACTACAGGTGACGGCATGTTATCTTAGCCTACTTTTATTGTATACGTCATCTTTAGCGTCTCTAGTAGTCTGATCACATTCCTGCAAGCAATCTGGTTGACCTCTTTAGTTTTAGTCTTTTATATATATGGAATAACATTCCATATTTTTATTATGTAAACACTTACATTAGCTCGGTCAGCTACCAAAACCAACTACTGAATATTACCCAAACTTGACTTGCATTTGACTTATAGGAGTGTGATACAGACACTATGTGAATATATATATATATAAATAGAAATTACTTATAAGTAAAAAAAATTCATGGTGTACACAAATACAGATTCAAGTAATAAAATATTAGACATAATATGCATATGATATTCGTAAATAATAGTGATCACGTGATATATACTGATACAGTTTTTCACTTCATCTCATTAAGATACATATGCTACAGAAAATACTAATGTACTCTGATAATCGCATAGAATGAAGATTAACATGATAAAAATCATATTTTAACTGATAAAAATTTCATATATGAATTGATAAAATTATTAATGTTTATGCTGATTGATTCGTTGATTTTTATGCTAACTGTTATATATCTGATTCATTAATGCATATACTAACTCATATATAACTGCAGATATTGGTAAGATAAAAGGTAACAGATTGATTATAGGCTACCTGAGTGTTTTATACATATGTATATGGATTCATATAATTATGATTAATATATGTGCACTTTAAATAGATTCCCATTGCGTACACACAAAGATATATTTAGATTCTGTTATTTATGATCATTTATATATAGATTCCTAGTGCGTACACGCAAAAAATATATTTCGAATCAGTTATTTATGATCATTTATATATAGATTCCTAGTGTGTACATGCAAAAAATATATTTCGATTCTGTTATTTATGATCATTTATATATAGGATACCATGATACCTTTTATATATATAGGATACATGACCGACGTTATACTACTTCACATTTAACTAGCGTTATCGAACAACTTTTCGTCCATTACACAGTTCCAGACAACCACCTATAGCCAAATGAAAGGGCCAATTTCAAATGGTTAAAACAAGGGGAAAATTTGCCTAGGCGGGTCCAACGTTCTATTTTGCGCTCATACTTGTTCTCTGCATCCTAAGCCACACGAATACGTTCGCGATGAATAAAAACATCCCCAGCACGAGTCCTTCACCAGCAAAGTAGAGTTGAATATCCTTCGGGTCGTAATTGTCGGAAGTATGTCCCTTTTGTAGTCGATTTCCGACAGCCGCCGGAGCATTCCGCATTAAAACGAGATTAACGTCGGGATACGGGTGTCGGTCGAAGAAGTCCATGATGGTGCTTATTCCCTTCACATTGTAGGCGGTTGTTACTCGACTGCCGTCGTCCGCAGCGACGAACGATTTTTTGAAGTTGCGATGTGAAACTCTCGTACTGCAGGATACTGTAACCAGGTTCAATTAATCAGCCTGCAAGTGAAATTATATTTGTCACAAGGGCAAAGTAAATTCAGACGACATCCAAATACAGGGGAGGGGAGAGAGCCATTTAGACCAGACTTAACCCACATGAATTCGCTGATATTTTGGAATTCAAAAGAGTCAGCTGTACAAACTTTTTTATCCATGGCAGTTAACAATGACGTGAACCTATCCAATGGTCTATGATGACTTGTAAAAATATCCATAATTATAAGAAAATAAAACAGATATCAATACGAATCCCAAAACCAAGAAACCTTCGATATTACTGGTAGTAAGTTACTAGACAAAGAAGTGGAAAACTGAGCTATTTGTAAGATTGCCAGGCAACATAAGAGTCAAAGAGAATATTAATCATGATTCTGTATTTCTCTATGCTAACTGAAATTAAGTTGTGATAAAATCTGATCCTATGTGCCCCTAACAAAAGTTTCATATTCAATTCTCTCGCGCGCATCCTCTGAGGTTAATTTTAAAAACTTTATTAATAGGCTAGAGATGCAACGAAAGAACCCACTATGTAACTAATTTCTATATAAACTTTGGTTTTTTTGTTTTTTCAAGAAAATGTGACATTTTCCCATGAATGTGAATTGTGATAGACTAATGTTGCAAGTAAATTTTTCACATCCATGACTTGATACTTCTAAATGTCTATGAGGTTCAGAAAAAATTAATTCATTTTGTTGTTATAGAAATTCTATTTGCTTATTTTGTTTATTAATTTTAAACGATTGCAATCCTTAACTAAAGTTGCATTGCACACACGGATAAGAATAGGTTATGTGGTATGTCATGTGACCTATGAACCACATGTGAAGTTCATGAGCTAAGCATTCCTTTCTCCAGTCAATCTGCTTCGCAAGCAGAGACGGCACACACAGATGAAGCCTGTGTAAGCAGATTATTGAGGTTAAAAGGAACAAATGCTGATACAGCAATGATGATGTCGCCACTTGGCAGGAGATTGCTCTCAGCCAGCTAAGAGTTACGTGACTTGCTGTAATTAAATACGACTTTAGTATTTTCAAATGATATTTTTTTGTTTTAATTCTCCACCCACATGAGAAGAATGTCTGAAAAAAAACAGTACCAAAATTGAACAATATATTAGTTTCATGTTGGAAATCTGCATGATTGTAAATAAATGTAATACTGTTAAATTAGATATTCCTTATTCAAACTAATGAAAAGGGTTTCCATACAAATTTTATATATACTATTTGCCCTGTATAAGATTATTCGCATAGATATACATTTTCACTTCTAGACTTCCTGACTTTAAAATCTCTTTTATTTTATATTATTTTATTTATTTATTATTATTATTATTATTTTTTCATTGACTACGAATATAAATCACCGGGACAGACAATATGTCAATAGGTTTTGATATGTGTTTGAACTTTTAGCTTATTTGTCATTACTAAAGCGTTTAGTTAGAGTTCAAATCTTACGCATATATATTTGGATATTTAACCCTAAACGCCGACTGGACGTATTTTTACGTCGACATTTTTTTTTTTTTTTTTTTTTTTGTCTCTCGGGTGCCGACTGGACGTATTTTACGTCGACATACAAAAGTTTTTTAAAATTTTTTTAAAAATTCGCGGAAAAATACTTTTAGGCCTACCAGCCGAAAACTCTGAATCACGCGCCTTGGGGATGCTGGGAGTTCACGGATCAAGGTGTTGTTTGTTACAATCGTTACGCAGGGCGCGCAAGCGCGAATTTCTTTTCTGCCGCACTAAAAAGTATCTGTGACACATCTCGGAAATTATTTCGTCACTTTGACATAATTTTTGTACCATTTTAAATTAGCCGTTACATGGATTATTATATATGAAAATGTGCGCATTTTTATGAAGAATACAACAAAAAAAGACTCATGATTGTAGCTTTTATCAGTTTTGAGATATTTCATATAAATAACGATAAGTGCCAAAAATTTCAACCTTTCGTCAACTTTTGACTCTATCGAAATGGTCGAAAAAACGCAAAATTGTAAGCTAAAACTCTAATATTTTAGTAATATTCAATCAGTTTAACTTAATTTGCAACTAATTGGAAGTCTCTAGCACAATATTTCGATTTATGATGAATTTATGAAAAAACTTTTTCCTTACGTCCGCGTGGTAAACTCTTCCGAAAAAATCATACATGCGATTGTGGTAATGTTTGCACCATTTTAAATTAGCCGTTACATAAAGTTTATATATGAAAATGTGGCGCAATTCATGCACAATACAACTAAAAACAACCCATGGTTGTAGCTTTTATCATTTTGAAATATTTTCATATTAAAAATGATAAGTGACAAATTTTCAACCTTCGGTCAACTTTGACTCTAACCGAAATGGTCGAAAAACGCAAATTGTAAAGCTAAACCGCTTATATTCTAGTAATATTCAAGCATTTACCTTCAGTTTGCTTTGCAACAAATTGGAAGTCTCTAGCACAATATTTCGATTTATGGTGAATTTATGAAAAAAATAACATTAACATTTTCTTTACGTCCGCGCGGTAACTCTTCCGAAAAAATCATACGTGCGATTGTGGTAATGTTTGCACCATTTAAATTAGCCGTTACATAAAGTTTTATATATGAAAATGTGCGCAATTTCATGTAGAATACAACAAAAAATAATTGAAGGGGTTGTAGCTTTTCTCATTTTGAAATATTTGCATATAAATCACGATAAATAGAAAAAAAACCACGTTCGGTCAACTTTGACTCTACCGAAATGGTCGAAAAACGCAATTGTAAGCTAAAAATCTTACAGTCTAGTAATATTCAGTCATTTATCTTCATCTTGAAACAAATTCGAAGTCTCTACCACAATATTTAGATTTATGGTGAATTTTAAAAAAAATCTTTCCTTCCTCAGCACGGGGATTCGCCGCCACAAATCTCCGAAATGCGTACGTTCCATTCTCGGAATATTTGCTCCGTTTCATATTAGCATTTCATTAGAGTTTTATATATGAAAATGTGCGCAATTTCATGTAGAATAAAACGAAAAATATTTGAAGGTTGTAGCTTTTCTTATTTCCGAAACATAATTGCATATAAAAAAAAATATATATATAAAAAAAAATTCGACATTCGGTCAACTTTACCTAGTCAGATATGGTCGAAAACTGCATTTGTAAGCTAATATTCTTACAGTATAGTAATATTCAATCATTTGTCTTCATTTTGAAAGAAATGGAAGACCTCTAGGACAATATTCAGATTTTATGGTGAATTTTGAAAAAATATTTGATTACGTCCGTGCGTTACGAATTCATGCATTATTTTGTGATAATCTTTTCTGTGTTGCTTTTATCGTTTTACAATGTGTTATATACCAAAATGATTGCAATTTAGTGTACATTACAACAAAAAAAAGAAGTAACTCGTTACCTTTAACCGTATCGCGCACAGCGTGATTTGAATACAATTATATATGAAATTTCGTTTTTGTGCTATCATATATCGCATTATTTATATAATTGATAATGATAACTTTTTTTCATTTCTGATGTTGCATACTAAACTTCAGCCAATGACAAAAAAAAGGAGCCAAAAATGAACTCTTAATCTTGAAAACTAAGCGCGCTGTGATTTTTTGAAAAAAATATTTTTTCCGCTTCCGTTGCTCACTCTGAAACAACCTTCGGCACACGGGAGACATTTTTTATTTTACCGCTTCGGCGTTTAAGGGTTAATTAACCTATGGTTACGTTTTTGCTTATTGATTTTATCGTGATTCATTTTTTGTTATAATTTGTAACCCTTCCGACTTCTTAAGAAGTGTATTATATTGACTCCACTTGTATCCATATTTTATTATTTTTTATATATTTATTTTATATATTTTTTTATATATATTTGATAAATTAATGGTTGGATTGAATATGTGGAAAAGCGTTCTAGCGGCGTACCGTATAAGGCTACTTGCGGTATCAATTCTAGATATGAATGATAAAGGTATTTAAAACCGCGAGAACCGCTATAATCCAGTTCGGATCCAATATCACGAGTTGTAACTCGTAAGACATTGACACTTTTTTATATTTATCTCTTATTCTACCAAACCGATTGACTGGGTGATAAAATATATTATTGGTTTTCTTAATGGATAGGAATTCACACAACGTGTTAAGGAGATTATTATTGATTTACACCACCCGAGTCAGATTATCATGTGTTGAATTCCATGTTTACTGATTTAGCACTCATAAATATTCCTAACGCACTCAATTGCGGTGTTTGTTTTTAGTGCTATTAATTCTATATAACGTGTCAAGGGGAACTATTAACACTAAGAAGTGTTTATTTGTTCTGTCAGACTCGTAACTTTGTTAATAATTCTATGTGTATTCTTTCATTGATTGATTTGGCACGGGATAGGCCCTTAAACTGACAGGTGTCTTAGTGTATCCCTTGTTTTCATGACACGTGTTACAATTAGTTATGTGCTTTTTATATCTGTAAGCATTGTAGGCCAGTAAAATAGTGATTTGGCTTTCTGTGACATAATAGGGAACCCTGGATGACGGAATGCAACCAGTTTAGGACGATTGGTATGAAAGAGATTATTACTACTACCTGGTCGTTAGTCACCTGCTGTGTTCTTCGGGTTTTCCTCGTCACGGACCTACATATAATATTACATTTGATTACATTATTCTGATACACATACTTTAAATATACTTTTGCTTTAGGGTTTCTGCTCGAAGTGTTTATTGGTTTGCTTAGCCGCTGACCCTGTTTCCGTTCGAAGTGTTTATTGTTTTTGCTTAGCTGCTGACCCTTGCTTTGTTCAGTTTGTAACAGTTCTGCGCTCCAACCCAGATATTCAATGCTCGCGATCTCTTGGGTTAAGGAATTTTCTTGTTTAGATACGGTTTTAACAATAGGCACGGATGTTTCTATATCTTTTAGTCCAATTAATGTTTCTTTGCTGTATGGTGCGGGATTGCGGGATAATGCGTCAGCTATGATAATTGCTTTCCCAGGTAGATATCTTATCTTGGCTCCAAAGACCTGAATGATCATTTGTCACCGAGTTCCTTTTGGACTGTGATTAAAGCCTTTGAAAAAACTCGGTAAAGGACTCATGTTCAGTAAGGACTTTATCAGGATAGCCATAGATTATGAACTTAAAATGTACTAGTGAGTTAAAGATACCTAGCCCTTCCTTGCCTATTACTTCATATTTACTTTCAGAGGGCTTTAGTTTACGTGAATAAAAAGCTATAGGAAAGAACTGTTTATCATATTACTGAAGTAATACCCCTCTTACCCCTTGGTCTGAGGCGTCTGTTGCAATAATAATAAAAAAAAAAAAATAAAATAAAATAAAAGTGGTGGCAGCCGACCAGAAGAACTCTACAACTTCTCCGAAGAAAAACCAGAATAATAAATCATGAAGTCAACGACGACGAAAGCAGCAGATTCTTCAAGCAACCTAGTATCATCGTTTAGTGAGCGACTTCAGAAAACAACAAGAACTCTTCACCGACGACGAAAAGCAAGAGATTCTTCAAGCAACTTAGTATCATCGTTTAGTGAATAACTTCAAGAAACAAAACCGACGTGTCCTTTTCCTACGGCAACGCAAGCTTCGTCTCTCATTAGAATCATTCAAGAAAACATCGTTATTGAGCGTTTCCGGCACTTCAAGAAACAAACCGAACGCGTCTGCAGCATCGGATTTTCAAGGGCTCGAATCATCCCAACAACGCGCACGGGGAAACTCAAGCCAAAAAACCAGGTCATCCGCTAAATAGAGAAGGAGGACCAAGGCCGTGTGTCGTTATCGGAACACCGTGACTTCCCACAAAAGCAAGCTAAGTACAATTTTTTATTCATTTGGAGTAACTGAGTGTTTCCTTTGCAGGTCGAATTCGTTATTCCTGTGGCTGAAGTTACGAGACATTCTTAATCTTACTTTTTTACAGAAATTATCTACATCATTGAGATTTCGCTACTGCGAGTTTTTATCTTTGAGTGTCTGTTTCCAGAAGTTCTACTGAAATATCATAATCACATACTATGTTAATTTTATCATTTTGGGTGATTATTAATCCCTTACGTAACAAATCATATTAAACAGTGAATATGCGTTTACGCAGTGGACGTCTGTATTTATACAGATGCATGGATAGAGTCGTTAAGCACCGTAGTGATTAGAAAACACACAAAAAACAAGTGGAACACCCGTACAATCTATATAAATTGAGTAACACTATTTCGGGTCATGACAATAAATGCTCCCTTTGGCAAGTCCCCGCGATCTCTGTTTTAGCCTTGAGTTTTTTGAGTTATATAAAATATCGAACCTCAATGACTCAACTTAACTTTAAAAATACGGCTGGATTGCAAGGAATAACATGTCTGTAAAAAAACTTTCATTAGGCTAAATGCGCTGACCAGGATCCCTCACTATTTCAAATTTTAGCAAAGAATGAAGTAAACAACAGCAAGTACACGATAACGCAGTAGATAACTTATTTTTAATAGTAATCGCTCAATTCTTAGAGTTCGTC
>NC_087211.1:69436112-69463612 GCF_015104395.2 Macrobrachium nipponense | reverse complement strand
CTCCACTCCTCTATTCTTAGCATAAGTTTATCCTGGACTTTTAACATTTCTCCTTCCTTCCACTTGGATGGTAATACCTTTCTCCTGGTTTTTTTTATATTTTGTATGTTTTTAACAAATTATTTTCAATTCCGAGTCTATTATGATGCTTTCATGTATTTGTATATATAATTTATAGCTTTAATAATGAGACTATGACTTGAAACGTAATTTTATAATAAAACCATACAAATGAATGAGATGTCTTTCTCCTGTTCCGTATATTATAAACTAAATCTAACATTTAATAAACTGGATGGTTACTCATCACCATTGTGCGTGCATTATCCAACCCTTCCATAAAACAATCTGGCTGTGAATATTTCATACTCTGTCCTTTATAACGATTTCGTTTAATTTCCGTAACACTTGCTCTCTCTCTCTCTCTCTCTCTCTCTCTCGTCTCTCTCTCTCTCTCTCGTCTCTCTCTCTCTCTCTCTCTTATATATATATATATATATATATATATATATATATATATATATAATATATTATATTATATTATAGCCATAAGGAACGGGAGGAAGACATCTAATTCATTTGTATGGTTTTATTATAAGCTTACATTTCAAGGCCTGGCCTTATTATCAAAGCTGTAAATTATATAGAGAAATACTTTAAAACATCATAAAAGACTCGGACTTGAAAACATGCTAAAACAAACACGAATCTGTCTGTAAATATCTTAAACTCTGTCCTTTATAAAGATTTGGTTTAATTTCCGTAACACTTCCCAAGTGCCATTTCCGAACATCGTTGCGTCCTGTGAACTACTGAATGCGTCGTGACGATTTAAATACCTCAAAAACTGAAGAGGAAAACTCTTCATTAAATCTTTTCCTTTCATTTTTTTAGAGCACATTTTCATGGATTTTTTTCCCATTCGCGCTTTTATTTTCCTCTCTGAAAATTCATAATTTACTTCGTCAGTGACGCCGCCGCCGCTCGGTAGAAAATATTAATTCTCTGACATTTTCAGGGTTGGGTGAAATGCATACGATGTGGAATTGGGCGAAAATGAATAAACGTATGTGGAAAATGTTGAATCACTTATGAAGATGTGAATAAGCCACTCTTAAATGTTTTATGTTGATGAGAGAGAGAGAGAGAGAGAGAACAACAACAATAATACTGAAATGATTACCGGACAAACTTCATTATATTACAGCACTCTCGAAGTTATTTCTCATCATACCCTAATCACTATGAATCCAGGATTTAGAACTGAGACTATACTCTGTTTTGTTCCATCTGTCCATCCGCCTGTGGTGTTTCCGTATGGTAACACTGCGTTCCGGCCTTTAGATAGTTACATTCAGCTTACATTCAACAATAATAATAATATCCTATTTCGAATATTAACGGTGTACTTCGCATACAGTAAATTAATAAAACACTCTTCAGTTGCAAATGTACACCCAGATATCCTTTTATTTACCTGAAACTTACACATACCGTAACTATTTACTGCCCGGGACGCAGTGTTACCATACAAAAACACCACAGGCGGATGGACGGATGGGAAAAAACAGATATAGATACACTGCTTTCTGGATTCATCACTAATCTTGAGCTTGTGTTCGACTGATTCCTTTAGTGAAAACAGAACCACGGATATCATTGGGAAAACCTAAATATATATCCAGTAGCAGACAGATAATAGCATACTCTGGTGAACTTTCACCACCTCCACCCAGCCTTCTAAGTTCACGCATTACTTTCCCCTACAGCACTTCTCTAAGCTATAAACTGATGCTAAGTTGCTTTACACCATATCCAACACTCTTAAACTGCAGTTTATTCGTTTAGTCCAGCACAGTAACAAAATCTTTAAGATGTCTTGAAATACGTCCATCTCCCTTATCCTCTGACACATTAAGGCTTCGTTTACACCAAGCGAATCGAATCGATTCGATTCACGAAGAATCAACACGATTCATGATTCACTTGATTCGTCGCACTAATTTCAATGTAACCGTTTCCACCAAGCGAATCGAGTCAATGCCGATTCGCTTGGTGTAAACGGTTACATTGAACTTAGCGTGTCGAATCAAGAGGAATCGTGAATCGTGTTGATTCTTCATGAACTGAATCGATCCGATTCGCTTGGTGTAAACGAAGCCTGAGTCCAGTACTTTCAACCTCTTAGCCCATATACAGTAAGTCCCTAGCAATGCCTAACACAGTTATATCTTCAAGTTGTTTTACAGATACCAAGTTCCTCAGTCTACTGCTATCGTGTCTTGAATCATATCCTTCAGCTCGTAATATGTCTTCTTGAATTGAGTTGACTATAGAATTTAGGCCAAAGGCCAACAAGCCCTGGTACCTATGAGGTCATTCCCCCAGCTTTACCTGATATCCTCTGCTTTTAGATTAGTTGTCAGTTCCTCGTTGGACGAGTGGTTTACGTGCTCGCCTACCGATTTGGTCGTCGCGAGTTCGATTCCTCGCCAACAAGGAATCAAAGGAATTTATTTCTGATGACTACCAATTCATTTCTCGATATAATGTGGTTCGGATAACACAATAAGTTGTAGTTCTTGTTGCTAGGTAATCAGTTGGTACCTGGCCTTAGGAGAGATTTTCATAAGCTCAGTAGTCTGGTTAAACTAAGATATACTTAACTTCACTTGGTTGGCTTACATTATGTATTGTACTTTTAGCTATCTGTTTATTTGTCTCCGCAATATCCAGTTCCTTAGTTTACCACTTAGATTTTCCAAACCAACTACATCTCCCTGTATGTATTTAAGAGTCAATGTACTAAATGACAAAAGGATGGTATTTCAGGTAGGTCTCTAAAGAGGTGAAGCAAGTATAACATCGATGTAAGTCAGTGGCTCTAAACTTGGGGGGGGGGGGGGGGGGGCCTAAGGGACCTTCAGCAATTTGCAGGGGAGGCGGGAGCCTTAGGGAAAAATGTTAAATTCTCTAACAAGGGTGAGGAACTAATAACGTTAGTTTCCTATGGTTTACTACTCTATAGTTAGACTCGTTGGCCTTAGCATGTTTTGTAATTATTGACCTCCCTCCCTATCCCTCGAAACCCCTTCTCTTTCTCTCTCTCTATTTTATATTTTCATTTTCCTTTTTAAAATCTGGAAGAAATTTTACTCATAGTTGCAAGGGGGCGGGCGGGTGGGGTTGGGGGGGGTTGGGGGGCGTGGAGGGAAGGACCAACTCTTACAGGCGGCGAGGTAGCAAAAAGGTTAAGAAGCACTGATGCAAGTAAAGGAAGCGTGTGTTTGTGCACGTGACGGAATCTCCTTCCCTTCCCTTCCCGTCTTCAAGCAGATCCCTCATTTCCCGTCCACAAAAAAAACTCTAAAATTCTCCTGTCGCTGACAATTCCAATCGCCATGATAGCCACCCGACCGACCAGTGTAGTACATCTTCCTCGAAGTGAATCATCCTCCCCAAAAACATTTCTCTCAATTTCCCGATATTTTCGACAAACCTTATCTGGACGAGACGTCTATCGACTGTTCGGCCCTTTTTATGGGGCCGGCCCAGGATACGGAAGAGCTGATTAGTTCGCTCCAATCCCGAGTAGGATTTTCCAATCTCCGAATTTTTTTTTTTTTTTTTTTTTTTTTTTTTTGACAGAGAGTCCGTCGTGATTGTTTTGGGACTCTGTGAATGCATTTTTTTTTTACATTTCCCCTCTCAATTTCACTTTCACTCCTTGCCTTCCTCTCTCTCTCTCTCTCTCTCTCTCTCTCTCTCTCTGGGCATGCTAATTATAAAAAATCTTTGCTATGGTAAAGAAAATTCATCACACCCTACTCTAGCTGATGAAGAGAGAGAGAGAGAGAGAGAGAGAGAGAGAGAGAGAATGGGATTCTTCGCAAATGAAGCCAAGTTTGTCCAATTTTTCTAGCGTTTATAAACCCTAAAAGGAGATGTGAATGCCAGACTGCCAAGTAGGACCAAGAAATGGGTCCTTCAAAGACATCGCAGTTCCGTCATGATCCTTAATCCAACAGACTGGAGGATCCCTAAAATGATCATAGTCAAGACCTAAGGAATGACGATGTTGTAACAATACTGAGAAAGCTTCAGTTCAATTTTTTTCTGGGAGAATTGTGAACAGAAATACAGAATTTTTATTTTTTTTCAACGAAAAGCTTCACAAGAGAAAGAACACGAAATGTTCAGAAATCTAGAGGGACTAAATAAAATTTCGAAACGTTTTCCCTAAGTATTTAGTTATGAGAATCACTTGTCAATTCACATCATATATAATTACGGTAAAAATATTGCTATTTACAAAGGCAGGAATTCAGGAGCATTCTACTTTAATATTATTGTATGGAGGAATGGTGCGTGCATTTATTTGGTTGGGCAAAACAAAGTTACTCGTGCGTGTGTGAATTCATGAAAAGGCAAACTCTCAGTATAAAATTTGTCATAGTTAACAGCCACAGGCTGCTACACCAGATTCATGCTGTAGTATTCCTAATAAGGATATATCGTCACACACACACACACACACACACATATATATATATATATATATATATATATATATATATATATATATATATATATATATATATGTGTGTGTGTGTGTGTGTGTGTGTGTGTGTGTGTGTGCGTACATAATATAATTCGTCCCATGAGATTGCGCCAACACTTTTCACGTCCTGAAACGTCACTGCCAATTCCAGCTCCCTACAGCAGGAGTAATTATTCAAACTGTTTGAAAGGCTCGCGAGAATTCAAAAGGGACTTTCCGTAATCAGTTTGGGAAAAGACGTTTGGTAACTCAGTCACGATCTAATTAATTAATTATTGTCACATTTCGTCGACGGGTCTAATCCGATTGGACGGTAGTGCGGGTCAAATTCCCTTTTCCAGCTCGAAATCCTTACGTAACAGACAGGCTCGTCAGTGGTCTATTATTCACTGGGAATGTGGGCTGTGTTGGGTTGCAAAGGCGCCAGACAATTGTTAAATAAACTGGTCTGTTAATTTATTGCACGTGCATTACAATACTTCGAGATTCGTCCAATATTTCATCCAGCGTATTTTCATCGGGTATGGCACTGGTCGGTTTGAGTTAAAAGCCACAGTATTGTATATGATACAGTGTTTTTCCAAAATACGAAAAGGTCCTCTTCAGCCTGTTCCCTGTTTTTAACATTTTTGTATTTTGGAAAAATACTGTACCATATATATATTATTGTGGCTTCTAACTCACGATCTCTGGTCACGGCATCGTGATGCACCATAGGAAAACTGATCGGTCTATTAATAAAACTGTTTATGCAACAATATTACATTATCCTTTTCATGAAATGATACTTTAGCATGCATTAGTTAGGTCAATGACATCATTCATAAATGTTATAAATTAGAGTTTGATATAATTTTTAATCTTAGCAATGATTAATAAGCCAATTTTAAATATTACATCACTATTAACCTGCTCATAAAATACTTCAAAATGCATTAGTCTAGTCGGTGACATAATTCACAGAAGTTAAAGTTATTAAAGTTTTCTAATTTTCTAAAATCTTTAAATGTGAAGCTATTGTAAACTATAGACTAATATCTTTAATTTTAACCTTTTCACTATTTTCTGCTTAATCTACAGCGTATCAGCTATTACAGAAAATCGTATTGATTCATAAGAAACACTATACGGTTCACACTTCACTCTGTAAAGAATTCCACAACGGCAATAAAGCGTTTATTGTATATAATAAATATTGCTTGTTTATTCTGGGGTTTTGCTGTTATCACTTTTGATGTTACGGTCATTAATAAAACACATAACCTTGCAAAAATTGTCACTAATAAAACACATAACCTTGCAAAAAATAGAGATTTTATTTCTTATTTTACTAACGTTTCGAAACTTTATCCAACCATCTTAGTCAAATGATTTTAATACCTAAATGCCTTAGTTTCCGGTGGCGTTCATTAGGGTTGTAGTCTTTCGCTTACTCATTCTCTCCTCTCTGTTATAACGGGTTACTCCTTTTTACTCTTCCTTCCCTCAGCCATCCTCTCTTTTTCACATTATATCAACTTTCACCTTATGCATCAATAATTACCTGGGCGAGGTCTCAATAAATTAATCGGATTTAATGCCTAAAAACACACCTTATTTGTTTTGTCATCTTTTCAGTGCTGTTTCTTTGCTTCTCCTTTCATCAAAGTTCCTCAGCCTCATGGTTTGTTTACTGGTTTAATGGTTACTTACTTGTTGAGAGCTCACATAGTTCAAATGAGTAATTCTACTTTTAGAAAACTGGGTGTTTTCTTTCAATGTTCCGTAATCTTTTATTCTCTTCGTTTCTGTTGTTTGAAAGTTATTGATGTTATTCGTTTCTCTTTCCTTTGCTCCTCTTCTTGAGATGACGTAATCATGGACATTTCATCTACTAGGCGAGGCTCGTTTTAACTGCCGAAATTTTCACCCGGCAAGCCACCTGTTCAAGCATACACTCTGCAAAATTGAGAAGGATTGCTAATCTCCGTAACTGCTTTTTATGGTATACTGTTACGCTTTGGGATTCTGCACATATTTTTGATTTTCCAGATTTTTGAAATCGTCGTTCTGTCAGGAGGCTGGTCTTCCGTTTTCTTTGGTGTGAGGGGCAACTTCCCTAATAAAAGCTCTTGGTCCCTCCTTCACCCACCCACCTACCGGCCCCTCGGCCATCGGCCACCTAAGCGTCTATATCCATTATTTAACATCAGCTAAAGTAAATACGACACCAGTTCGACCGTCCATCGCCTCGTTGCAATAAAAAACAAAAAAGGAAACGAGTAATAAAATAAAATAAAAATAAATAAATAAAAATAAAAATAAAATTATTGGAAATCCAAAATAAATAAAAATAAAAAATATTAAATAAATTAAATAATAATAATGAAAGTAACTAATAATAAATAATAATAATAAATAATAATAACTGAATAATAATAATTAATAATTAATTAATAAAATAATAACTTGTTCTGTTCCTAGGGGGCCAGGGGGGCCCAAAACCGTCACAAACCAAATGGATATTACAGGAAAACGATTGCAAGCCGTCTCACAGGGATAAAATCCTCAGTACAAAATTCCTTTTGGAAAAAACGGAGAGGAGTAAAAAACGGAGAGAGAGAGGAGAGAGAGTTGAGAGAGAGGAGAGAGAGAGGAACAAAAGCCTCGTTTTCTGAAGCGGACAGAAAAGCGTTACAGGATCCGAACGGGAACTTCACAGAGAGAAAAGAAGATTGACGTTCTGGTTGGGAACTATAACAAGGACAAGCCTGCGCTTATGTGACTTTTTATTTCAAGTAAAAGCTACCGGCCAGGACCCGGAGCCCTGGGAATTATTCCGGTAAATATCATCGACTTCAACGGGGTCTTTTGAGGAGGGTATAGAGTTGCGTAATATGCCAGTAGATGTCTTTTATCGGAAAAATGTAATATATATAGCAAAGGTTCAGTTTAGGCTTATGATGGCGTGTGGGTTTGCTGAGACACGTGTAAAGATATATTGCCATTTAATGAACAAGGGACCAACTTGTCTACGTACCTATACACAAGACTCAGATATAGCTATTATATATATTCTATATTATATAGTATTTATTTAATATATATAATTATATATATATTTTCGATTATATTATTGTAAGGGGTTTAAATAAGCACCATCTTGTATTGTTTTCTTTGTCTCGGACGATCGAAACAGTTTGTTTCGGGTTTTTTGTTTCCCGTGAGGGTCGTTCACCCTTACCGTTGTATTATTGGTAGAAGAGGTGGAGGTAGGGTAAGGTAAACGGCCGACAGCCCATGTCCTAACATAGCTTGCATGAAAAAGACGAAATCAATGTAAGATACAGAGACCTGAGGGAAGGTTAATAGCAGCATGGGGTTGGGGTTCCTTGCAGTCCACAGGTTTGGTAGTCCGTAATGGCTATTTGGTTACGACCTCGGGTGACCTGCAGGGTTAAGGAACGCGCCATAAAGATGTTCAGCCAGAGGCCAGTTTTGTCTGGGTTAGCAGCTTCAATCTGGTTTGACTGTTGAGGACCACGGCTTCAGAGTTCGCAGCTTCGTTCTGTGTTTCTCCTGAAAGGGCAGTTTTCGTTTCTGGCGTTGGTGTGTGCAGCTTTGTCTGTGCTCTCCTGAAAAATGGGCAGCTTCGTCTGTGGTTGTTTACAGCTTCGTCTGGGTGTATTTCCCTTCAGGCCGGTGTTCCCATAGTGGGAAATTTCCTCAGGTGGTTATTCGGATAAGGGAAAAGTAAGGGTTCCTCTATGGTTAATAATAAGAAAATTAAATTGGGGATTATTTCATGTAGGGAGGAGGAAAAAACTGGCAAATAATATTTAAGGGGTACCTATAATTATATAGAATTTTAATTATTATTTAATAAATAATTGTATAGTATTTATTCATTATATAATTTTATTATATGATATAATATTATATTATATATTATTTAAAAATATCTTCATTTAATAGGGTTAATTAAAAAATTTTATGGATATATTATAAACAAGAAGGGAGAGTGTCCGGCAAACAACATTAAGATAAATTTTATACTACTTTAATGTAACATAATAATTATTAAACATTCTAAAAAAAAGGCCATTATTCCACAAAAAACGTTTTAACCCCTAAACCAGTGATTTTTTAAATGTTTGACATAAACAATAACAAGGAAAAAAAAAAATTTAAAATAAACGGCATAACTAACACAACATCGAACATGAATTAATAAACTTTTTTTGATTAACTACAAGGAAAATAAAATTGTAACCCAAAACATTGCTTTTGCAACACATTTTTCTATGTCCGAGCATTAAAATTTAAAAAAAAAAAAAAAATTTGTTAATTCTTATTAAAAAAAAAAAAGAAAATTATTTTAAAAATTAAAAAAAAAAATAAAATAATTATTTAAAAAAAGTTAAAATCCTTCAAGTTGCCACTGTTTTCCTTGGGTTTTTGAAGTTTCCTTTAATCAAATTTAATTTCATAGGCTTTGTTCCTTAGGTTTTTTCCCCCTTGTTTTTTATTGTTTGTTTTTTAATTAATTATGGAATTGAAACTTTTGGTTGTTTGGTGGCATTAATTTGTTAACCCTTGCTTTTGATTTTTATGGTCCAATTATTAATTTTATTCTTCTATTTAGTTTTAACCGTTAAATTTTTTCCCTTGCTAACTTATTTCCCTAACCTTGCTCGTATTAAGGGTTACTTATATACTTGGGTTAATGGCATTTTTACAATTTTTCTTTAGTAATTTCTTTTTTCCCCTGCTCGCATGGATATTTATTTTTTGATGTACTGACCTCAATTCATTGTTTTGTTAAAGATTTTTATACTGAATTGTTCCGATATTTTGCCTTTTTGGCATTCTTTGGCCTTTTCTGATAATTTTTTTCATAGATTAAATGTGGTTATTTTTGTGCTTAGTGGCTTTTGCTTTGCCACTGGTGCCTTTCTTTGTAAATCTTGAATTCAAACAATTGTACATTTTTATAATTATAATAAATAAAGTTCGTAAGGTCCTCTGGTTTCGTTATTACTTGTTTCTTCCTCCTTTGCACTGTCCTCAATCGCTGCCAGATTTTCAGTCCTGATACATTTTTTTCATTTATTTTTTTTCATACTTATTTTAATAAATAAAAGAACCTATTAAACCCAAAACAGTGGGTTCCATAACATTTGGCGGACCTTGCCAGGATCAGTTCTGTTATGGTTGGCTGTTTTGCGGCGAACATTGGAGGAGAGGAGTAATTACCAAGAAGAAAAAAATATTTTTTTTTTGTTTTTTTTGTCTTTAGGGGATGAGGTGGTAAAGGTAAAGGTTTAAGGGGGGGGGGGGAACCCTGCTTGTATTGTTTTCTTTGGTCTCGGACCGATCGAAACCGTTTTGTTTCGGGTTTGTTTCCCCCGTGAGGGTTCCGTTTTCCACCTCGTTGTTTATTGTAGAAGAGGTGGAGTAAGGTAAACGTCCGACAGCCCGTGTCTGACTGCTTCAGTCAGTAACGATACAGAGACCCTGAAGAATGGTTCTAATCAGCATGGGGGAGGTTTCCTTGCAGTCACGGTTGGATGTCCCGTAATGGCTATTTGGTTACGACTCGGGACCTGCCAGGGTTAAGGACGAGCATTAAAGATGTTCAGCAAGAGCCAGTTTTTTTGTCTTGGGTTAGCAGCTTCGTCTGTGTTATGTTGAAGGACCCTACGGCTTCAGAGTTGCAGCTTCGTCTGTGTGTTTCCTCCCTGAAGGGCAGTTTTATCGTCTGCGTTGTGTGTGCAAGACTTCGTCTGTGCTCTCCTGAAGGGCAGCTTCGTCCTGTGTTGTGTACATCTTCGGCCTGGGGTTGAATTTTCTTCAAGGATGTTATCATAGGGTGGGTTCCCTCAGGTTTGTTATCTCTGCAAGTTTTGCCACCGCTTTTCCTGGGTGTTGAGTTTGTCCTGTAGCCATTTTAATGCAAATAAGGCTTTTAGTGCCTTAGGGTTTTCCCCAGTGTTTTTGATGTTTGGGTTTGTTAAAGGTAATTTAAAAATTGAAAATTGAAACTTTTTTTTGTGGCAATAATTTTGTTAAACCCTGCTTTTGATTTTTATGGTCCATTTTTATTATTTTGCTTCTATAGGTTGTAACTGTTGTTTTTTTCTTGCTAAAAACTTTATTGCTAAACTGCCTCGTATTTAATAAGGTTACTGTATTAACTTGTTTGTTGGCTTTACAGATCCTTTTATGTAAAGATTTCTTTTTTTTGTTCCCCTGCATTGCTGGAATGTTTTATTTTTTTTGATGTACTGACTCATTCATTGTTTGTTAAAGATTTTTATCACTGATTGTTGCGATATTTGCCTTTTTGAATATTTGCCTTTTTGCTCTTTGCCTTTTCTGAATAATTTTCAGATTTAATTGTGGTTATTTTTGCTTAATGGCTTTTGCTTTGCCAACTGATGCCTTTATTTGTAAATATTGAAAATTCAAAAACAATTGTTACATTTTTATATATAAATAAACATTAGTTCATTAAGGTCCTCTGTTTTCCGTATTACTTTGTTTCTTCCTCCTTTGACCTGTCTCAATTGGCAGCCCAGATTTATTTTCAGTCCTGATACATTTTTTCATTTATTTTTTTCATCGTTAGTGTTAATAAAGACCCTGATTGGAACCCAACAGTGGTTCAATTAAACAATAGTTATATATATATATATTGTATATAATATATATATATTTATATGTATTATATATATTGCTAATTATTATTATCTATAATATATATATATTATATCTATGTATATGTATATGTATATGTAATATGTATATATTATAATATTATACTATATATCATATATATATAATTAATATATATAAATATAGTCAAGATATTATATATAAATAAAATTATATATATGTAGTATAATATTATTTATATTATATATAGATATAATAATATAATATATATATATAGGCTATATATATATATATCGATAATATATCTCTATATAATATAATTATATATATATATACTATATATTATATAATATATATTAATACTATATATTTAAGATTATTCTATAGATATATATATTATATATATTAATATATATATTATATATATATATATCTATCTATATTATAGATATATATATATATTATATAATATTATATATATATATTATAATATATATAATAATATCTGTATAGGCGTGTGTAGTGTGTGGTATGTGTATTTTCAACTTACATAATATTCTATTGTTTACCTTTTTGCGAGCGTGAAAATAAAAGTGAAGCAATTTTTTACTCATAATAATAGCTGAGAGGCCATAGAAGTCTAATATCCCAACAAAGCCTATTATTAGTGGAAGAATCGTAAACTAAGGGTTTTTGGTTTAGTTCCAATCTGATTACTACTAATATTGACTATCATTTCTCCATTTCGTTCCCCCCCCCCCAAAAAGAAGGGGTTTTTTTTTTGGGGGGGGGTTTTTTTTTTGGGGGGGGGGGCCGGTGAGGGGGGGGGGTGAGGGGGGGGGCGGGGGGGGGGTCAACTTTTTTAGATTGTATTTGTTTTTAATAATTTTATTATTCAAAGTCCCACTGCTGTTTTTGAAGAGTCTGTCATAGTTGAATTAAGAGTTTATTACTCGTAGACTAAATTACACACAGTTTTAAAAGAACAAGAATACATTGACACATTGATACATATTGGGTCTTATAGAGTAGGACTTTTATCTGTATTAAAGAGAACGAAGATGTAAATACATAAAAATGTTTTCAGAATGTCAGGTAGGAGTCCACTCATGATCCATTGTACATATACGGGACTTTCTATCTAACCCCGCCCTCTCTCTCTCTCTCTCTCTCTCTCTCTCTCTCTCTCTCTCTCTCTCGTGTACAGAGAAACTCCGTGCGTCATTTTACCCGAATCATTTCGAGGACAATGAGACCTCCCAAATTATGCGCGCCTTCGGAGTGCGCTTGTTCCGTGCGAAGCGCTTCCCCTGAAGATTTTTCGAAACAGAGTGAGAAATGGGACGTTGGAATTTACTCGGAATGCCTTCACGAGGCTAGGAATTTGGGAAGGAAGCTATATTCAGGCTTGGTTCCAATGCATCCGCAAATACTCGACATTTGTAGAGCAACGTTCAGACTTGGTTCTAATGCATCCACTATACTCGAAATATGAAAATTAAGTTATATTCAGATTTGGTTCCAGTATATCCGCAAATGCTCGACATTTATAAAGCAACGTTCAGACTTGGTTCTAATGCATCCACAATACTCAAATTCTGAAAATTAAGCTATATTTAAATTTGTTTCTAATGCATTAACAATACTCAATATTTTTCAAAGGAAGATATATCCGTATCTGGTTCTAGAGCATCCAAATTACTCGGAATTTGAAAAGAAAGCTATATTCAGATTTGGTTCCAATGCGTCAGCAAATCCTCAAAATTTGCTTCTAATGTATTCAAAATACTCAAAATTTGAAAAGGGAGCGATATTCAGACTCGGTTGTAATGTTTCTACAATCTTCATTCTAAATTTGAAAAGGAAGCGATATTCACAGTTAGTTCTAAGGCATCCACAATGCTAATGCTTTTGAAAGGGTCGAAATCTATAAAGGGGTTTTTGCCCTATTTTCTTATATAAAAAAAACACGAATTTAATTCAAACGCTTTCATAAGACTAAATATTTTCGTTTAAAGCGTTGCCCAAATTATACTTTTAATACTTCGACAGACTTTAAATATGTAAAAATATAACGTTTGTCCTGAAATTTATGGATAGACAACTCGTTTTATTTTAAATAGTTGTAAGAGATAAAAATTTTAGTACAGTAACTGGTCGTTTGCATTGATGACTAATAAACCGTTTACATATTTTGACTTGAGTAATAAAATAAATACTGAATATCTAATATATATATAATATAGTATAATATATATATATATTAATATATATATATTCTATATATATATATCTAATAATATATGTGTGTGGTTTGGTGTGTGTGGTGTGTGTGTGATGTGTGTGCGTGTGTGTGTGTGCGTGTGTGTAATGTTATATATCAGTTTTGAATGAAATTTGGCTGCAATAAAAAGTTTTTCTATGGAGTAATTTCAAACAGGTCTGTTATTGAAGGTCAACAGTTTCTGTCCTTTTCCTGCTGCAGTTAACTTTTCTCTCTCTCTCTCTCTCTCTCTCTCTCTCTCTCCTCTTCTCTCTCTCAATCTTCACGATCGCAGTACTTCATTCTACCGAAGGTAATTCCAGGGTTCAAAGCTGAACGAATATTTTCGCTCTGACATTTCATGCAACTGTTAGGATATGCTATCAACATGTGACAAAAACATGCTCGGCCGAGATGAATTTAACCCTGTTTTCTATTTCAATCAAGGTCAGTAAACTCGATGCATTTTTAGAAACAAAGAACTGAAATATGTTTAGCAAATTTAAAAGGAATTTTTATTTTCATTTCTGCAAAAAGAAAAGGTGTATTTTTGTGTATGTCAGCAATTCTCTAGAATATTGATATGGATACACACAAACATGTTACAGTTTACTAAAGTGTATAATACTTATAATTCTATATAATCTATATATATATATACTATATATTATATATAATTTATATTATATATAGATATATCTATATATTACGAGCTGCAAATATAAAAATAAATAGCCCCTTTTAATTATCTAATTCGCGCTACCTCGGAATTAATATATTTTCATATATGTTAACCAGAGGGGCGGGGAATTTTTTTTGTCGCCCTAAAGAAATTTTTCGTCGGTTCACGGGCGCGAACCATGGAACAACAACTTCAGGACGCAACAGTGAAGCATCCTAGACCACACAATTTCTTATCGACTAAAAAATTGCCCTTAGGTTAACATATATGAAAATATATATATTCCGGTGTAGAGCGAATTAGATATTAAAGGACATTTGTAGTCGATGTATGTATATGAATCACGGTAATGTGATATGACTCATTTATATATATATATATATATATATATATATATATATATATATATATATGCATATATGTGTGTGTGTGAGTGTATGTGTGTGTGCGTGCGTGTGTGTGTTTGCTCTAAAACAATTTCCAGCCAATCAGCTATTTTTATTAAGGGGAAAGCCTGACTTTCACTAATATTTTTGTACATGGAATAATAAATAAAAATCTTGAGAAAAGAACTCGGTACATTGTTGTTCCTCCGTGTTTATACACGGAGCAACAACAATATACAGCTCTTCTCTCAAGATTTTCATTTGCTATTCCATGTAAAAAAAAAAAAAAAAAAAAAAACACACGCTATTTGCTAGGGAGTTTCCAGTATGAAACAAAATATAAAGGGTATTTGGGAATCTACCTATAAAAGAATATACACGCGAGAGGTCGTCTTCCACACATTCAGGAAAAGGCGAGCAGAAATCTACGGCTGGAGCCAAAAAAAAAAAAAAAAAAAAAAAAAGCTTCGCTTTATACAGGTCGCATAAAAGGTGAGGGATCTCAGATATGGAATTGCAAATATGGAATACTGAGGTATCTGTGCAAATGTGGAATTTCTGGTCGTTGGTCTAAAGCTCCATAAAAAGACAGGGGAATCTCTTAAAAACTTTTTTATTTAAACTGAAACAGGTTTGTGAAATCAATGTTTCTTTTATGTAAAAAAAAAGGAATTCTTGCAGGGAATATAAATCATTATCATCTTGATTTTCTTAGAAAAGATGCTTCATGCAACCCATCCCCACTTTGGTAGGAGCAGAAACGAACGTTGAGAATCCTCCTCGTACATCTAACATAGGTTCCTAGACTACACCTGGGACATGTATATACATCCAACGTAGGTTCCTAGAATACACCTGGGACGGGTTTATATTTATCATATATAATGTTGGATGTCAAGGAAGGTCTTCCAAAATTGTGTATTTATGCTAAGTTCCCTTTCCTTCACGACAAAAGTTTTAAAAAGAATTTAATTCCTCAGAAAATTGCCAGATGTAAATCTTAAGTTGCTCCCACGAAATCATCTCAATATACGTTATTTTTTCCAGAGGGAAGGAAAAAACTGAGCCCTTCTCTGACATCAAACATTATTTATGAAATATATACCTGTCCCAGATGCAGCCTGGGAACTTATGTTGATTGTACGTGGAGGCCTCTCAAGGATCGTTTCTGCTCCCATCAAAATGTCAGCTTCCGGATGGGTTGCAAATTGTTTGATTGAATTATCCAATGTTCGGAACCATTCTCAGATTTGTGGAGACCGCTTGGACAAAAATCATTTAAACATTATTGGATTTGAACGTAAAGACGACGAGTTGATGGTGTTGGAGTCGCTTTTTATAAAGGAATTAATTTACCAACACTAAACACCCAATGTTCGTCCTCACTACTGTTTATAGCATAACTGCCTGTATGTTCACTCTCCATGTTCGATATAGATGTCTTTCGTGTGTTAATTCTCTCCCTGTCTTTTTAGTCACTTTGTGCCTCTTACCTTAACAGGTGTTCCTTTCAAGCTATTGTTTTAATTTTTGCATTTGTAAGCGTTAAATAAAAAGTTTTTTTTTTTTTTTTTTTTTTTTTTTTTTTTTTTTTTTACTTGTATAAGTGATGTTTCAAGTATTTATAGTCTGCAGTTTCCAAGCCCTAGAGACGCATCATGTGATGTGAAACGTTGGTATAATAATATTCTATACTTGTGAAAGACATGCCTTTACCTCTTCAACCCAGGAGTGTTTGTCGGGGTTTGTTCCCCTAAAATTCTCTCTCTCTCTCTCTCTCTCTCTCTCTCTCTCTCTCTCTCTCTCTCTGCTCCTCTCTATATATATATATATATATATATCTATATATATATATAATATATATATATATATATTATATATATATATGTATATAGTGTAAAAGGCCCATTAAAACACTCTAGTTTAAAGCTAAGGACTATATTTCGGTGGACTAACTTCCACCCTTATCAAGTAGTGAATGACAGAAGGAGTTGCATTATTAGCGAAATATATAGTGGGAGATATGCCTGGGGTCACCGGTAAGCCCCGGATAAGGGTGGAAGTTAGTCCACCGAAATATAGTCCTTAGCTTTAAACCAGTGTTTTAAAGGGCCTTTTGTACCTGAGACGTATCCTGTTTTAACAGAAGAATTTATTTATTATTATATGTATATGTATGATATATATATAATTATTATATATATATATATATATATATATGTATATATATATATATATATATATATGTATATATAGTATACCGCATACATATACACACATGCATATTCCAAATATATCAGGTTATACTCCCATCTGTGTAAACAAATACTAACAATCCATGCTCAAATAAACTATATTGGAAGCGAACATCAGTTTCAGCTGAATAATGTTATCACAACGAATTTTTCACATGAATTATTCAACGACATTTTCGTTTACATTTTACGCTTTTCCGCAATAAAAGGAAATGTTTGCATTTTTATTCTTTTATGATATTAATTCTTTAAAACATTGTTCAAACGAAACTTTGTTCAGATTATGGGTAAAAGCGGCTTTACATGTATACAGACATTTCGTTTGCATGAGGTTGCAAAGGGGGACATATTATTAAAGGTTTGCAATACATTTGCCTTTTTTTATTCCATTTCTAAAATGTTAATAGGATCGTCTTTGCGATTCATTTAAAGATTGTGATTGCGAGTCAGTAGATTAAGTGAAATGTGAAAACAATAGTTACTGTACGCGGACTTTCTTTGCGCCTCTCTCTCTCTCTCTCTCTCTCTCTCTCTCTCTCTCTCTCTCTCCTCCTTCCTTCAATCTATATACATACATACATAGATATATGTATGTGTATTTACATATAATTATACGTATAAGTTATATGTAAATAAATTCTTCTGTAAAAACAGGTTACGTCTCAAGTATAAAAGACCCATTAAAACTCTCTGGTTTAAAGCTAAGGACTATATTTCGGTGGACTAACTTCCACCCTTATCAAGTAGTGATTGACAGAAGTTTCATTGGCGAAATATATAGTGAGATATATATAATTATAGTATATATATATATATATATATATATATATATATATATATATATATATATATATATATATATATATAGTACACATATATATATATATATATATATATAAATATATATATATATATATATATATATATATATATATATATATATATATAGTACACATATACTATAAGCATGGAAGTCTTCTCGCATGCGAAAATCAACGAAAAACCTGCCATGTTATCCAAGATGCTCGCTGACGACAACCCTCCAAGAATCGCAATGCTAAACACTCGAGTGTCAAAAGCAAATTCCCGAGATTGAGTTGAATATAGAATTCAGGCCAAAGGCCAAGCACTGGGACCTATGACGCCATTCAGCGCTGAAATGGAAATTGACAGTAAAAGTTTTGAAAGGTGTAACAGGAGGAAAACCTCGCGGTTGCACTGTGAATCAAGTGGTGTTAGGAGAGGGTGGAAAGTAAGATAAAGAAAGAGAATATGAAAGGAGGTACAGTATAAGGAATGAAAGTGGTTGCAGCTAGGGGCTGAAAGCACGCCGCAAAGAACTTGAAGTGATGCCTACAGTGCACCGTATGAGGTCCACTGACGGCATTACCCCCTTACGGGGGCAAATTCCCGAGATGTATACTACCATTGCACCAGATTCATTTTTTTTTTCCTATGTCCCTAGGTTAGGTTAGGGTTAGGTCAGTTCAATGAAGCAATTAACTTGTAATTTGGGTATGGGAAACATAATGGCATTATTTTCAAGAAGAGCTTATGGTTAGTGTTTGAGATAAGACTTCTTGCTTATTCATGGAAGGTTCTATACTTGGTTACAGTTAGGGAATATGTTACCCCGGCGACACGGGGTGGGCTAAATATGGCTCCACCCCTCCTCCCGAAATAAGAACTAGCGGGTCTTGTAAGTGGCTAGAGATTATTTAATAATTAACAACGGGTTAGTTTAGGAGAGAATTAAATCGTATCCAGCGCCGGCCAAAATGAGACGTTAAGTTAGATATAATGGAGTTTGTTGAGGAGAGACACGGCAGGTAACCTCGGTAATAATATGCAGGTAATAATAATGGTCTGAACGCGGGAAAGGATTATGGAAATGAGTGACACAAATAATGGCAAATGCGCTGTTTACTGTCTGTGCATTCAGCTCGGATCAGCTTTCATTGCGGCGTTGTCAGATCTACATAAGCGTAAAATAAGAGGCAATGTGCATCACATATTATACTTCCTCACGCAAGTATTGCACACACACACACACACACACACACACACACACAACACACACAGGATTTCGAATTTAGGCATTCTTATTGGTAAGGTTTTTATGTGGCCATTAACTTTTGTTTGGAATATTTACACTTGTAATAGTTGATGACCTTTTTTGCAAGGATTCCTTATATAAACTTATTAATATTATATATATATATATATATATATATATATATATATATATATATATATATAAATTGTGTGTGTATAGGAAAAAATTCATAATAATTAAAAGTTACATTAAAAGAAATATATTGAAAAATCTGCTCCTGCTAATCACTGTTAGATATAATATAGCTGGCTGTTGTCATGTAATATATATATATATATATATATATATATATATATATATATATATATATATATATATATATATATGGGTGTGTGTGTGTGTGTGTGTGTGTGTGTGTATGTGCGTGTGTGTGTGTGTTTGTATGTGTGTGTGTGTAAATTATTTATATGCATGTATTCATAAGCGAAATTACCGCGCATCGAAAGAGAGTCGACAAACGCGTAGAACCGCGAAAAGCGTGTGGCCATAATCACCACCTGTCTTCGGTCAGGTCTTTTAATTACGACCGTCTCGTGAAGATGATGGTCGCTAGGATGGTCGCTGTAATGACCGGGAGTCACTCATTGTATCTTGAATCTATATATAAGAGGAGGCTGCAAATGAGACACGGTGACACTTCTCCTGTGACTCTTCTTTCGGTTGTGTGCGAGACATGAGGGCTTCGGTAAGATTCCAGGGTTGTTTTTCCCTTTTTTTTTGTTGCAAATTTTTTTCTTATTTTTTATTAGTTTTTGGATAGCTATTTCTATCATTGATTTTACATCTGTCTTCCTACCTGATTCTCTGTTATTTTCTGCTCTTCTTCCTTCATTTTTCTTAGAGAAAACTGATACTACCTTGGCAACAATAGAGTTAAGTCTAGTGTCAACGAGTTTATTCTTGTTTCTTTTTAGTTTTTGGATAGCTATTTCTATCATTGCTTTTACATCTGTCTTCCTTCCTGATTCTCTGTTATTTTCTGCTCTTCTTCCTTTATTTTTTTTAGAGAAAACTGATACTACCTTGGCAACAATAGACGTAGGTCTAGTGTTAACGAGCTTATTCTTGTTTCTTATTAGTTTTTGGACAACTATTTCTATCACTGATTCTACATCTGCCTTCCTTCCTGATTCTCTGTTATTTTCTGTTCTTCTTCCTTTATTTTTCTCAGAGAAAACCGATACTACCTTGGCAACAATAGACATAGGTCTAGTGTCAACGTATTTTTTTTTTTCTTAATAGTTTTTGGGAAATTATTTCTATGATTGATTTTACTTAGTGCTTCCTTCCTTATAATTTGTTATTTATTGATGTCTTCCTTTAAAATCTTTAAATCTTTGATAAATATATCAGATAAAACCGACACTACCTTGGCAACAGCAGACATGACTAACTCTAGCGTCAAGATTCCTATTTGTTACTGCAATCCCATTTTCTCATTCACGTAACTGTTCCTCTCCTCTCCACGTCACCCTCATTAGTCAAACAAGTATCCCGAACACGTACGAGGAGATCGCTTTCATATTCCTCTCCTCCTAAAAAGAAAATATAAACATAAAAATAAGGAGTTCATCCGTTCCGATCTCGTAAGCGTATTCAGAACCAGGTGGCGGCAGATCTGATCTCTCTACTGGGGATTTATCGTCTGCTCTGGATGATATCTGAGAGTATTTTAAGTATATATATATATATATATAAATATATATATATATATATATAATATATATATATATATATATATATATATAATATATATATATATATATATAATATATATATATAATATATATATAATATATATATTAATGAGTGGCACGCGCGAATCGAGTTCACGTAAATTGGAGTTGCAACTACATACAATAATGGCTCCAGCGTTCAGTGAATTAATCACATCGCACACACATCGCCCTAAAATGTTTTCTATCTCTCCGTAAAAGCGAAAATGATTTCAATTCCCTGACTGATGGAAAATAGATAATAGGATTTGGCGTCTACAAAGGGAATAACTGAACATTTATTACCGGGATTTTAGTTACCCTTAGCGACGGCGAACCTGCTGTTGGCCCGAATAGAAAATGGTTTCATTTCTATTGTGATTTCTATTGTGACAAGTTTTCGCAGGACGGAATAAAACCAGTTTCCAGATTTCGTGAGAGCGTGATTGTGTTTGAAAAGCAAGAGACTTATTGTGACTCATTACCCGTAAGAGTTGACCCAGTAACTTCTGATGCATGGTGCGAAGTTTAGCGCAAGAAACGCGTGTAAAGTTTTCGTGGGATGGAATAAAACCAGTTTCCAGATTCTGTGAGTGTGACTGCACTTGAAATGCAAGGACTCGTTGTGACTCATTTCCATTCACTATACCCCCTAAGTTCTATTGCACGTTACGAAGCATTGATTGGTAACCTATCCATGCACTGTCCGCACTCAATAATGCACTTCGGCAAAGAAAAGCCAATATAAGAGTTCTATTTCATAATACAGATTTTTCTTTCTCCTTTTTTTCCTTTTGGGAAATGACACTTAGCTTATTAAAACAATTAAAGATTAACGAAGTCTACCGGAAATACGAAAAAATATTATGAAAAAACTAAACTTAATTAATCAGGAACAATTTATAACTAATAATTACGTCTACCAAAAATATATAAATTCAGTTTCAGAATCACATCTAGGAATAGAGGTCATCGCCTCCAAATGACCCGACCTGGTTTAACGGCTTATTAAAACGAGTCCTTCTATTTTTCTCTTGGGAGGTGGAAAATATCAAAGAGAATCGTTCCAATATTATTTTAAGAATTTGAGGTGACGAAAAAATATTGAAAATTTTGTCACTAAATATTTCACGCGTGTACTTTGCGAAATATATTTCCTTCAATGTATGTAGGAGTACATTCATGCTATGATGTACAGCCAATGTTAAGGAAGAAAAACGGTAACTCACCAAATGATGAAACAAAATTACTTTCTTGTGTTTTTTTAAAAGAGTAAAAATAAGCATTTGAATACAAAAAAAAATTCCAGGGATTAGCTGATTTAATCAGGAGAGGACTAACTAATGTCTCCAGAGTAGGTAACCATAATAATTAGGCTTAATTACTGACAATTAACAGAAGAGAAGATAAACTGAAAACAAATTACAAGTTTACTAGAGAGGTCAAGAGTGTCTGTGTTAAAGTTGATGTGTTTCTCTAGAGAGAGAGAGAGAGAGAGAGAGAGAGAGAGAGAGAGAGAGAGAGAGAGAGAGAGAGAGATTGTAACTGACATGTGTGAAATATTTATTCCCTTACCATGAACATTTGAGAACCGCAAAAAAAAAAAAAAAAAAACATAAATGGATGAAATCATTTACCTTCAAAAAAGTCAAGTCTGTTTTCGAGATCATTCTCTTCTGTCACTGACGACATAATAAAATCAATTCTTGATTATCTCCAGACATTTTACATTCGCTTTGAAACTATAATAGATGAATTATCTCATTCCAGATACTCTTACTTTCTTTGGTCATCGGCGCCTCATCTCTACCAGGCGAACTTGAGACATCTTCATATCAATCTATTTCAACTTTCCATGGCGTTAATCCTGATTCTGGAGGAGCCTTCTTTGGCAACAGAGATGGCGCTCCAGCTGACCCGTACCCCGGCTACGCCAGGAAAAACTTTCACGAAGCTGAAGTCCCCTTTTCCCATCTTGGACATCGGCAAAATCCCCTGTATTTAGAGGTTGATGCCCATAGACCTTACCACGAAGATACATACATTCCAGGCATCTATCATCATCCAGTCAAGCATGTCCACGGTGACGTACAACATATCAGACGTTTTCACAGTTCGGGGTACCCTTTGGGACCTATTCCGATATTTAAACCACCTTGGAAACGTCTTATTGGCAATTTGCCTGTTCCTCACGAGGGATTCAACAGAGAATACTCGAGGGGTCCTTTCCACAGAATTCATTCCTCATACAGATTAAGGAATCCAAATTACCTTTTAGAACCAAGGAAGCAGATTCACGGAAACAGACACGCAGAGGATATACATAAGAGGATACATTCTCCTCATTTCTTGACAGATAAACATTTTCATAGGTTGCATCCTCCGTTTGGTTTCCACCATAGACACGTGAGATTTAAAGGAGACGAGCGTCTTCTTGACCCTATCAGCGAACATATACACTCCTTGTATCATCATCCTGATTTTGAACCTAGTGGCCCTTCTCATGACCTTAATACCATTCCAGTTAACCTCAAGGAAAGTATCAGAAATAATGAGTTTCTGGGAGACATAACCAACCTACACAAGCCGACTGAATATGTTGCAATTGCAGCGCACCCTGACGGAGGAACATCATATGTTAAGAACAGGAGGATGGGTAAGAGAGAAGCTATACCCAGTTCAGGATCAGGACAATTACGGAGCAGGGTATCTGAGGAAAATTTGGCAGACGTCTTTCTACCTGCTGTAAACAGAAACTTTGATGTAGGTTCTTCTGACATGCTCGAATTCACTCCTGTTAATAATCAGTCTGGAAGCTTCAGTGGCTTAGGAGATGATTTTGTGATCAGATTTCTGAATAATATAGACCTTGGTTTAGATGGCCTAAACATTGCTCTCAATAGTGGGTTCAATGTTACCAATGAAGGGATATTTTTGGGCATCCATACAGAGCCATCCGGGTCAGAAATAGCTGTTGGGTCAAATGATAACCAAACAAACAACAATATTGATAATTCCAATGAAAAGTTGTTAGATTTCAAAAGCAAGGATGATTTCGGGATGGAAACTCACAGTCTTGGACTTCAACAGAACAGCACAGTTCAAGAAGTGCAGAACAATGGAGGAACAATGCAAGGCAATAATCAGGAAGAATCTCAAGGAGACCAAGTAGAGCTGACTGTGAATCATCAAGCACATCAAAGACTTAGCCAAAATCACCAGCAAAACTTAAACGTTGACAGCCAACATGCTCCAGAGGCCAAAAATGGCTCTGAAGAAATGGTTCAGAAAAAAAATATCAGCGGCCTTACACAAGCAACTGTAAATGCAACGGCTACCCTAACAGTTATTCATGATAAAACTACTCCAAGGATTTCTGAAGTACAGCCACTTCCTGAGCATTTGACTAACCAAGCTGATGAGAATGCTCAGGTTTCTACATCTGAATTGCAAGGTTCTCCTTTGATTAATAAAAACAGGCAGGTATTCATTCCTGAAATGAACCATGGACAAAGACAAGTAGGTAATGTTATCCTAAATTCAAGTTACTCTTCTGTCCCAGAAGAACATGCATCTGGGCATAACGTGGACCAGTTCAAGAACAATCATGCATTTATTCCTGAGATGGATCATGGGCAAAGCCCTGGAGGAATCACTATTCTCAATTCAAGTTACTCATCAGTTCCAACAGAGCATCCACATGGCATTACTACGAAACCTTATGTTACAGGGCAAGGTGTAGATTATGCATCTGGGAACAATATAGAAAAGTTCAAAAATAATTATCTTATAAATAAAGGTGCTAACTATGATTCTAGGCCAAACATAATTGGAAGTGTTCCCGTCATAAAACTACAAGAAATACGTGTGCTTCCAGCACTAGTTCATAGCTTAACCCCATTGCAAGGTCATGATAGTGCTCTTAGTCGTAATGCGGTGCTAGAACCTTTTGTTGATTACGAGAATAGCTATAGAACAGGAACAATTCCTCTGGAAGAAGGGCTTGGTATTTTACGAATAGTCTCACAAGTTGGTCATGGCACGGATCCAGCTTCAAGATATGCTGGAAATTATGGAGTAGTACCTGTTCAAACCCATGGTAAAAATCATAACTTGGACACAATTAATTTCTTACAGGACCATGCAGTAAAAATAGTTCCAAATCAGAACAGCAGACTTGATAAGCCAGCTTACCTTCCTCAAGGAAATACTCTGAGGACCAAATTTCATCGTACAATCAGTCCTCAGCAAAGTCGAGGGGTGACAGGAAGACCAAGCATAGCATACCACACAACAAAGCCACATATAAATCAAAGAAATAGTTTCCCTACACCTTCAGGGTTTCAAAATTCCTTTCCACAAAATCATGGTCGCAACTTTCCTTCCAGTGTCATACCAAGATTGGGATACAGTGTTAACCAAAGGGTAGCTCGCATAGAGTCCCTTGTTCATGATGGAAAAACGGGCACCTTGAATTCAGCCTTCCGCTTGAGAGATCGAATCAGACCCAAAGTACCACGTAGGAAGGGCATTCTCATCCACAGAAATGGGCACATCCATCCTTATAGCCCCCAAGTAATTGAAAATAACCTTAAGAATGTTCATAGCAGAGGTCACCATCAGCATCCAAGAAGGCATCAACTGAAAGTCAGGCCTATAGTTAGTGCAATACCGGGAACCCCACGGTCCAGAAGCGTGCCTGTGTTCGTCAAGCCAAAAGTGCCGCTGCCCATATCATATAGACCTTCTTACCAGGAAAGGATATATAATCCTTATCTTTACCCTAAATCAGTGGTTCTCAACCAGGGTGGAATTCCCCCCTAGGGGGGAATATCAAAATTTCGGGGTAACTGTAACCACAGACTGGCAAGCTCAAACTGGCTCTAGGGCCACGCAAAATGCAGCGTTCATTGGTCCTCACTAACTTGTATGTTTATGATAGTAGTTTGTTGCATATTATTTGAAATGCAACTTTGGAGGCAAACAATTCTGGAAAGGGGGTGGGGGTGACATTCTGACATAAAGTGAAAGAGTGCAAGGTCCAAAAAAGGTTGAGAATCACTGCCCTAAATTGCATTAGGGGTAACTTGGATCTCACCCTATTCCAGGAAAACGACCATGATATCTCATGAGAAGAAAATGGTTAAAGTTTGTTTATTATGCATGAGAAACCTTCACAAATAACAAGCAATATCATACGATAGAAATAACTTTAAGTCATGATTCCCACGTGCAACCTACAACTTACAATTTTTTATTTATTTTATTTTTTAAGATTAGAATTCTAGACTATGTGCTGATGTGTTTGAAGCAAAATGGCGAGAATGTACATTCCTAGGAGTCTTCACTCCACAAGGCATTGCAAGGTTTTGAGTAAGATGCCAATGCTTAGTTAAGGTCTCGCTGATGATCCAGGGTTTTTATGATGCTCAAAAGTTATTTTGATTACTACCAATGTTGTTGCTACTCTTTTTACTTCTACGGCTAACAATAACACTATTCTTTTATACCTAAATGTAAGTCCTAGTATAAGTACTAATGTAATGTTTTAACTAATAAAACCATGATATTTGTAAATAGAATGAAATATAATTAGTAACATCGTGAACACTGTAAATAGAATGAAATTACAATATATCGCAACCTACATAAAACTCATTGTACTTTGATGAAACTAATAATAGTTAAAATGACTTTATTCACCAAAGCCTTTTTAAAAAACAAACATTCACGATTTCAGTGAAGGCATTTACTCACTGGCTCTTTGCAGTAAAACGTGTAAACCAACCTTTGTTGAATGGCTGCACATGAATCCAGAGGTGCGTTTGAAATGGCTGTAACTGTCTGCTGTTATATATACGACGCAGAGCAATACGTACCAGGATGTGTTTCTCAGGCAAGCTCCAGTTTGCAAGTTGGCCCAGGCCTAAGAGTCTTTGCAATTGTTTGCCTCTTGACTTTTGCGGATTGAGGAGCATAATTCATGTATTCCCAAAGCATTATTCGTCTATTCCTACGAAAACATGTCATGTAGTTTTGAAGATAGTAAAGGGACAATTTGAAAATAAAATAAAGAATTATCTTGATCTCACCATTTACATTTCTGTGAGGGTTTCAAGATTTATATATGAAAATAGATAGTGAAATGAATTATTCTTCGTGTATGTTAAAAGTTCAAGAGATAAAAAGACGTACATTAAAATTAAAAAGGCCACCAACCTACTGTTATATTGACAACTTACAATTTAACGGGCATCTTTATTTAGTTTATAACGGAGGGGAGATGTAATGGTGAAATATAAATTGCAGTCATAACTTAATAAAGCCATTAAATATGATACAATGGAGATGAATGGTAAATAAATGACAAATCCCTTTCAGTCAAATAAATAAGTATGAATATTCATTAGAGGTTTATATAACTTAGTATGCCTTCACCAATTTGTTGGAGATGATATCTCGGGAAATAAAGGGAAGGAAGGAAGACCTACTAAAGATGCAAGTTAATAAGACCTTATGTAAAATCAAATCAGTATAACCGTTCATTATGAGCGTTCTTCATTATGGAGTCAGCAAGTAAATAGTTCCGTTGCTAGGCGAGTTTCGAATGAAAAAAAAATCTGCCCTAAATAATCCCTAAACAAATATTAAAACAGAATATGTCTAACCGATTCTTAACCCTTCGTTTTCTGCTTTCCCTTACTTTTCAGGGACCTACTTATACGTCACTCTTCTAGTCTCTCTCTCTCTCTCTCTCTCTCTCTCTCTCTCTCTCTCTCTCTCTCTCTTTATATATATATATATATATATATATATATATATATATATATATATATATATATATATATATATGGTATATATATAT
>NC_087211.1:69431112-69433612 GCF_015104395.2 Macrobrachium nipponense | reverse complement strand
AACACACACATATATATTATATATATATTATATATATATATATATATATATATATAGATATATATACATATATATGTATATATATATATATACATATATATATATACATATATATATATATATATATATATATATATATATATATATATATATATAAACAAATAGCGTGCATGGCAGTGAATGCGTGCATGGCAGTGCGTGCGTGCGTGCAAAGTCGCCTATCTTCCAAAAATAGCATCTCGGTGCGCAAGGCCACCTCACCGGCACCATCATGAGTTTTCGGACAACAACACTTTTAAAAACTCGACGTCCACGGCCAGGTGACTTTGCACGCCCGGCTGGGCGCCGTCACCTGATAAGGCGAATTGGAGCCAGCGTAGCGTCGTTAAAAGTACACAAAGGTTAAGAGAGAGAGAGAGAGAGTTATTTTCATCGACATATTTTGTACCTTGACGAGAGCGATCAATCAAACTCTCCATGAAAGAGATTCGCGCTCGAGTTGTCAGAGATTTTAATAGGAGGTGGCAGTGAGGTGCGAGGAATCGGCCTAGTGTGGTGCTGTGATCAGCCAGCTGGATCTAATCATGATATTTTTCCCCGAGATGAAGTTGAGAGGGAAAGATCGGGGGAGGCCCCGTTTACGAGCGGCTATACTATTTCTGCGCGTCCTAGACCGCCGCCTCCCCCCCCCCCCCCCCCCCCCCCCCCCCCCAAGCAAATATAGGTCTGTCAGATGATGCGAATAATTTAGAGGCAACGGGCTGCATATTGTTGATGCCTGATGGCTTTTAAAAGTACGGAGGTAGTTAAGGCATACAATACTTTTCGGTATACAACTAAACTACTAACCTTCCAAAGCAGAACTAGAATGAGATAATTGAGAGGAAGATGCAATACATTCCTGACGATAATCCTACCTAAACGTTTAGGTGTGGAAGTACACGGTACTCTTCTGAAATAGACTTTTCTATATACATACAACGTATCAAATTCAAACCCTCCCGGGAGTACCATGCTTAAGTGATTATCTTTTTTTCTCTCTCTTCTATGCAGTACCTTTTATTACTGTTTAGTCACGCTGACCTGAAGCTAGCAAGCATTCTTGATCATCGGGTTAATTATTCTGTCATATTCAAATGAGAAATAAAGGAAATCATGTAGGATTTTAGATCAAATGGAATTACTTATCAAGGAGAAATATTTTTTTCCAAAAGCCTTGAGTTAAAGGATTGGAAGTGAATCTTTCCAATCAGTCACATAATCGTTTTTTTTATTCTTTAATAAACACAGCAAATACAGATAGGAAAATGATTATCAACAAAAGGAAGGGGTAGCCAAATTAAAGGAAAGAATTTATAAAGAAAAATTAACGAAATAATTAAAATTAATTCATACACACACACACACACACACACACACACACACATATATATATATATATATATATATATATATATATATATATATATATATATATATATATATATATATTATATATATATATATGTGTGTGTGTGTGTGTGTGTATGTATGTGTGTGTGTGTGTTTGTTTGTGTGTGTATATCGCTTTATATCAAATTCGATACCAAACTATAATGGTCGCTCAATGTCTACGAATATTAAAGGCATAAAAAAGTAACAAAAATACATAAAGAGTTACTTCCCCATGTAAATATTTGCAGCGGTCGTTTAATATTTTCCAAAATTTTTTCCCTTATTTTTTTTTATTCATCAGCATAAACTGGAGCACTATAACTTTTGATGACAAACTCTGGTAGCTCGCGAAACGATAAAGTTTTTTTTTTTTTTTTTTTTTTTTGGTTACTTGGACAAAAATTTCGGATATTTTTATGAGGTCATTGTTTATCCCCGGAATATGGTGAGGAAGACTTGCCGTCACCCCTGCCCCCTTCTCTTTCTCTCTCTCTCTCTCTCTCTCTCTCTCTCTCTCTCTCTTTTGGCATCCCCCTTGTCTCTCTCTCTCTCTCTCTCTCTCTCTCTCTCTCTCTCTCTCTCTCTCTTGGCACCTCCCTTGTCTCTCTCTCTCTCTCTCTCTCTCTCTCTCTTGGCATCTCCCTTGTCTCTCTCTCTCTCTCTCTCTCTCTCTCTCTCTCTCTCTCTCTCTCTTCTTATTTCTGTCATTATAACAAAACAGCATTCTTCTTACAGTAGTCATAACAAAAGAATATTATTATTACAGTCATTATAACAAAAGCGCTTCATGATTACTGTTATCATAACACAAGCGCATCATGATTACTGTGATTATAATAAAAGAGCATTATGATTACTGTCATTGAAACAAAAGAGCATTATGATCATGTTATTGTAACTAATGAGATTTACTCTAAGAGAGCATCAAAATATATTTCATTAAATAGTGTTCACTATCATAATATAAAATAAGAGATTTACTATAAGGGAGCAGCAATATATATTTTATCAATATCCGCTTCGAATAACTTTTCATAAATATTTGACGAGCATAATGCGCAAAAGC
>NC_087211.1:69426112-69428612 GCF_015104395.2 Macrobrachium nipponense | reverse complement strand
CGTAAAAGAATTCCCCCAGTCCCTTTCGCCGCAAAGTTATAAATCAGAGAAAAAGTGCACTCACTCTCGACCGAGCCACGAAGCCAAACTTTCGGACGCCAAGTTAAACAAGAAGAGGAAATTATTGGATGTTTCAGGAAGTTCCTCTGATTCCCAGCTATTGCTCAGACAGCCACGAAGATTAAGCAAATAAATAAAGTAAGCGGAAAGATAGACGAAGGAAAGGGTTGACACAAGGAAGGCGAGTAGTTTATAAAATGAAAGTTAAGTGAAAGTTAAAGGTAATGTGTTAAAATAACTTAGCTAAAAATAACTAAATAGATAACAATCATATAACGATAATAATAAGACAATTCACATTTGTCTATCACTGGTCTGAGCCTTAATTAAATGACTTACACTTTATTGTAACGTATATTCCTTTTCCATGAAGATTTCTACAAATACACAAACTTTCCCTCTCAGTGTTTCCATTTTGATTAAACAATAATAATATTTTTTCACGGTCCTCTACGTCAACTATATAAATGGGAGCAAACTTTTGCTCAGTTTAGGTATGAAACATCAAATACTTTCATGTTTTTCAGGTGAATGAGCGGCAAGAAACGGGTTAGGCAATCTCTCGTCAATAATGACGAGCATTAACGACCCTTGACTTTAGGTTATCGTTGGATTAATTGTATTGTTACCCAAATGAATGGGATCTAGTTACTACCGGGAATTAATTAGCAAACAGTTAGTGCAAAGGTTATTGTTGAAGTTACTTAAATATAAATGTCAGTGATGCGAAAACATAGATGTTAATATACCGAATTAACTTTACTGCTGTAAAAGCAGATTCACCAGGTTTATATATATATATATATATATATTATATATATATATATATATATATATATTATGTAATATCATATAGATATATATATATTATATAATATATATATATATATATATATATATATATATATATATATATATAGATATATAGTACTATATAATATATATATATATATATATGATATATATATATAATATTATATATATATATATATATATATATATATATATATATATATATATATATATATATATATATATATATATATATATATATATATATATATATTATATATATATATATATATATATATATATATATATATATATATATATATATATATATATATATATATATATAGAGAGAGAGAGAGAGAGAGAGAGAGAGAGAGAGAGAGAGAGAGAGAGAGAGAGAGAGATGTTTTATCTCCCACAAAACTCCAGGCTCACTTCTCATAATTCTCTTCCAGGTAGGTCTGGATCTTCAATATTATGCTACAAGATCATGTAACTAGGGTTTGGAGTTAAGTGGTTAAAATCACCATATTTCGAGGTATTTTTACCCGACATCTCAACACTATTGTGTTTTGAACCATCTCTGTATAACTATATATTTGTGTATCTTTTATATATAGTCTTTGTCTCAACATCAAAAACAACTAAAGCCTCGCATCACTTTGGTCTTTCCCTTCCAATAATGAATAAAAATCTATGCATAACAAGACGTATGCGTGGTTAATACATGGGATAATATATGTATACTATTCATATCTAAGTCATTTCCTGTAATGCGTATGATATAGATGTGTTAGTCTATGATCCAGACATACATGCACATGTTATCCCCGAAATAATGATTATACGGTATATAATGCCTTTGCATTATGTTCCCCTATAGTTTTATGTAAAAGAAAACTATTGTTCCGGCTGTGTCTGTCCGTCCACACTTTTTTTCTGTGCGCCCTCAGATCTTAAATACTTCTGAAGCTAGAGGGCTGCAAATTGGTATGTTGATCATCCACCCTCCAGTCATCAAACATACCAAATTGCAGCCATCTAGCCTCATTAGTCTTTATTTTATTTAATGTTAAAGTTAGCCAGAATCGTGATTCTGGCAACGATATAGGCCAGGCCACCACCGGGCCGCGGTTCATACTGCATTAGACCGCTACCACCGACAGATCGAGCTATTTTCGGTGGTCTTCATTATTCGCTGTAGCGACTGTACGGAAAACTCTATTGCGCCGATGAAATTTCGGCTTTTTTTTTTTTTTTTTTTTTTTACTTGTTAGCATTCCGTCTTAATCGTTCGTCTGTGGCATAGGATTTAAATGAACGAACCATATGTAAAATTTTTATGCTTCTCTATCAAGACCATTAAATATCTTTTATCAATATTACATTTTACAATAATATCAAAAGAGCAACTTTCAATACAATATTTTCCCCAGGGAATGATCTCCTGTCACCACGGAATTTTCCCTCTTTGAGACTTTCATTTTTTTTTCTTTAAGATAAAATTCTTTTGACGGCCCAACGATCTGTTGGCTTCTAGGGCGTCATAAACTGGGATTTACCCTCTATCTGGTCCATCCACTTGACACAAGGCTGCATGAAGGGCGCACGATGCCATAAAGTTCACTGGGCAGGAGAATTCAGCTTC
>NC_087211.1:69401112-69423612 GCF_015104395.2 Macrobrachium nipponense | reverse complement strand
TGTTCCATCTCTCCTGGGGTATACTTCTTTCAAGAAAGGTGGAACATACATCCTGCCTATATGAACTCGGGAGAGAGACTGAGAGTTTCCAGCCCTGTCATTGGCTTATCAATAGCCAATCAGGAGCGTCGTAAGGGACTGGCCTAGATATCAAATGCACGGCTGATGCGAATCTACTATAGTACTAAACACGGCGGATGCCCCTCGGGACGCCATGTTTAGCAATTAGCTCCTCGGAGATCAAAAGTAGATAGGTCCGGATCTGCATGAAAATCCAATTCTGGATTCAAATCCTATGAAGGTCCGAACGTCAAACTCTGATTAGAGGCGGCAGTTTTTATCTTAAAATAACCAATTCTTTGGTAACGGTGGAGGTAGGTTTCTCATTGAGCGCTCTCAGGTTCTTTTAACTGTTACTACTGTCATATCTGTCCCCTGAATTTGGATTCTAATTACACGGCCTAATTCATCATTCGTGCTTTTATCTTTTCACAAGGACAACATCCTCCTCAGTGAGACTAATTAAAGATGGTCCCCATAACTTAGGATCTTTATCTAAGATATTGCTCAAACAATTCTAAATGATAAAACTAGAGTGCTGAATTATAAGGCAATTGTAGGGGTTAGGGAATGGTTGAATTAATAACTTCAAAAACATAAACATCTCGAATAAATAAGCAAGGAAGATATCACGGAATACTGTGATAAAGTAAAAAAAAAAATACAGGATTTAGGAGTAAAAAGAAAATAAATATAAAAGAGAAGTATAGACTTCAAAATGCGTGAAGAATATTATAGATACATAATAACTGAAAAGCACGTACTACATACCCTATTTAATTCATTATGAACCGGAGAAACGTTTGAGGCGCTAACATCCTGGTTTTAACAATGGATGAATTCATTAAAAATATTTATTCGGTGTCAAAGGAGGGAGAATTATTATCCAAACGCATTTGTTAGAACTATTTAGATAACTAGTATGCTTGTGATGAAAAGTGCCCGAGGCAATTCTCTTAATGTATTATGTATCATCATACGAGGAAGATGAAAGATTAAAAGCGCCAACGTCATTGCAAACATGGACACACATTATCAATTTAGAATTATGGGGCATAACAGTATTTCAATATTCTTCCCACGTTAAGTTCAATCATTGTTGGTTACTGGAGACAGTCTGGAAATGGACAGTTTTATTGGGGAATAATGCAATCTGGAATTATTTGCCCCTTTTCCAGCGCAATCGGGCCTTGCCTTAAGGAAATATCCAAATCTTCATTTTCTTGTCAGTGTGGACGACGTTTGGATCGATGCTGGGCAATCGCTTTACTTTATCAGTCTGGGGAGAGAGAGAGAGAGAGAGAGAGAGAGAGAATGTAAACGTGAAAGTAAAGGCGAGTATTAATTGATGAGAAAGAGGGTGAAGAGTAAAGACGAAGGCACGTAATAACTGCCAAGAGAGAGAGAGAGAGAGAGAGAGAGAGAGAGTTTGTAAACGTGAAAGCAAAGGAGAGTACTAATTGATGAGAGAGAGGGGGGCGAGGAGTAGGTATAGACAAGGGCAGAGAATAACTACTGTGTGTAGAGAGAGAGAGAGAGAGAGAGAGAGAGAGAGAGAGAGAGAGAATGTGAAAGCAAAATAGATGAGAGAGGGGAAAGAGTATAGACAAGGGCAGGTAGTAACTGCTGCCTATGAGAGAGAGTGAAAGAGAGAGAGAGAGAGAGAGAGGCTAGTGTTAATTAAAGAGATAGGGAGAGAGAATGGACAAGGGCTGGTAAAAACTTGTGTGTGTGTGAGAGAGAGAGAGAGAGAGAGAGAGAGAGAGAGAGAGAGAGAGAGAGAGAGAGTGATAACCGTTGATAGAGTAAATAAGAATATTGCTCATGGATGTCGTTTCATTCGAGATAAATTATTCTCTCATTCATTGAATTGAATTACAGATAATAAAAATAAAACATTTCCTTTGGCTTCATCGTGATCATGCTCTAAGCCAATGACAATGATTCCTTCCTTGGAATGGCCATTTAATGGTCGATAAAGAAAATGCATTTTTTCCAGGAATTTATATATTCAATATCAATGACTATGGAAGAAATAAAACTGATAATTCTTGTCATTGTCATTTCCCATGAGGAAATACAGTACGTTTTGATGTATTTGTTAGGCAAGGCGTAGCCGATAGTATGATTTTTTATTCTCTCTCTCTCTCTCTCTCTCTCTCTCTCTCTCTCTCTCTCTCTATAAAATATGTATGAGTGATTTCACTTTTGTGAATGACTCCCTAGAGGGTAACATCAAAAGCAACACTTTTTATATATTGTACATATTTTTGTAAGTTTGAATGTAAATTCAGTGCATGTTTTATTTAATTTAACGTATTGTGCTTGGTTTCCATTTCTGAGGAAGCTTTGTTTAGTTTTTCCTGAATCTATATTTCCGCTCCTCCCATTCATACCATAGCCTTGCCTGCAAGAAGGGATTAACAGTGCTTTAACTGTTTGTTCGTTAAGAAATTTTATAACTATATTAAAGCATATCGGTCAAAACGACTGAGAATATGAACGATACTAGCAATCTTTTTATTTACCTGTTCGTCAACCTGATAGCAAATATTCAATCGTGACGAATGCTTAGGAGTGAGCTTGATATGTCATCTACTCAACATATGGACGTGAAGACAAAAGACAAAAAATAAATAAATACATAAATAAACAAACACAAACATCACTGACATATTACACTACACTTTCAGTGCTGAATCATGGATGATCCTCTATGCAAAAGACTTCGATGTCAAAAAATTAAGTATATCTTAGTTTAACCAGACCACTGAGCTGATTAACAGCTCTTCTAGGGCTGGCCCGAAGGATTAGATATTTTTACGTGGCTAGGAACCAATTGGTAGCCTAGTAACGGGACCTACTACAGGTTATTGTGGGATCCGAACCACATTTTATTGAGAAATTAATTTCTATTCGCCAGAAACAAATTCATCTGATTCCACGTTGGCAGAGCAGGGAATCGAACTCGAGACTTCCGAATCGGTAGGCGAGAAAGTTAACCACACGTCCAAGGAGGAACTCTTGGATGTCAAAGTAGAGAAAAGGAGTTACAAGATGATACTCAGAGGAAGTCCTTCACATAAGTGAGGCCTCTAACTGTATTAGAGTGCGCCCACACAGCATGTCATAAACATATGTCGGCAACTAACCGTACACACATCACCAACAGGTTGAAAACAAATCAAAGACTTAAGTGTTCCTAACTATTATAGTAGATTCACATCAACCATGCATTTGTTTGTATGGTGTTCTGACATTGCATGGAACCAGTGGTTATTCAGCAACGGGACCAACGGCTTCACGTGACTTCCGAACCACGTCGAGAGTGAACTTCTATCACCAGAAATACACATCTTTAACCCCTCAGTGGAATGCTCGAGAATTGAACTCGCGGCCACCGAGGTGGCAGGCCAAAACCATACTGATCACGTCACTGAGGAGCTCAACCATGCATTTGACGTTTAGGCCAGTCCCTTACGACGCTCCTGATTGGCTGGTGATAAGCCAATCACCGGGTTGGAAACTCTCAGTCTCTCTCGAGAGTTCACATAGACAGGATGTATGTTCCACCTCTCCTGAGGGATACTTTTGAAAGACGTATCTCTGAAGAGAAGTGGAACATACATCCTGCCTATATGAACTCTCGAGAGAGACTGAGAGTTTCCAGCCCGGTGATTGGCCAATCAGGAGCGTCGTAAGGGACTGGCCTAGACATCAAATGCACGGTTGTTGTGAATATACTATAGTGCTTCATACGTTACTCCAGCCATCACCAAAGATTCGCGCTTCACTTACTATCATTGACAACTTTTCAACATGTTTTTGATTTGTATGTGATAAATTGGCGACATGCGTATATGACGTTTTACTGGGTGTGGGGGGGGGGGACTCTAACTTAGATTAAGAAGCGAAAATTGCAAATACTATGATTCACAAAGCAATTATTTGTACTTAAATTCTCTCAGAGCGATTTTGAAGAAGTAAAACGCTTAAACGATGTAGGGTGCAGCGTTTGTACCCAATTGCTTGGGGTAAATATTATTACATGTTATCAAGCTAATTACTCCAGCAAGACGGATAATTACAGCAGTTAAGGAAAGAACCTACTGCAGAGGTGAAACAAACATGATTACACCATGATAATATTTTTGGCAGTGTAATAACATTGATGTTATCTGAACAAAATTATATTATGATCGTATTTCAGTCCGTTCCCTCTCATCTATGATCTTAGATATCTTGACATAACCGAATCTCTCTCTCTCTCTCTCTCTCTCTCTCTCTCTCTCTCTCTCTCTCATAACCGTAATCACGGGAATATAAGTAAACACTAAAATATGAACTGCACCCTAAAGCACAAGTAAGTCCTAATACATGCATACATACATATATACATACATACTTACAGACAGACAGACGTACATACATAACGAATCCCTGGACAAAATAGCTCATGACTTTTATGTGAAAAACACGAAAACAAAATGACAAAAGGACCGAGTTTAATCCACAGGACTCGTCGTTACACAAATCGTGCAAACACACAGATAAAAGGATAGACTCCATAACAACATTTCATTGTGTAAAAGTGAACAAAGGAATTGTTTTCCGTGTTGTGATCACTTCACGTTTAACAGACTGGTTTTTGTTAGTTCCAGAGAGTTTTCGATTACTATTATTAACCCGTGAAGCGGAAATTATTATATTTGTGTGCGTTTACGATGAGTAATATCTGCAGAATAACAGAGGTACTTGTTGTTAAGTCTTCTCAGTATTGCCGAGTTATTTTGAAATCTTATAATTGGTTATGTGAGCGATGACACATTCGATTAATTCCTACGAGGCAGGTTTTGTGATCTAAGCTTTCCCGCTTTTGTTCATGTTTATCTTTAACAAGGCGTGATCCGTGCTAAAATCTACGGTTAAATAGAGCGTTGTTTCACAAACCAAAATTAAAATAAATAAGCTATATTTCATTCGAAATCCTTTTTATGTAGTGATTAATATGCACATTACTTATTTTTTACATATTCATTCTAATAACAAAATCATAAATAGCCTATCCTAAAATTCCTGTATCTAACTCATCGCAAAACACCTTTTTCAGACGTTTTTAGACTTTCCCTTAGGCCTTTCCTACCTCCCCAACAATACCAACAGCAGCAAGAACAACATCAACAAAGTAGTTTGTAGGCTTACTCCCCGTAAAAGGGAGTCCGTGTTCAGATTGCTTGACGGTCGTAAGTAACATACACATATTTACCTAGATTACTTGAAACTTTATTCATAGGAATACAACTATTATACACATACAAAAAAAAAAAATGATAAATATTGGTAAAGTAATTCATCCCTTCGCTTTTACTACCTGATAACATCAGCACTTTTGCCTTTCTTGCGTGGATCTAGGCACTGGAGATTGATAAGCATTAAGTGTGATATTCGTAATTCCATACATTGCCAGTCATCATTGTATTAAGTCATTTATTGATGATTAATAAATCCTATCCATTTCAGATCTATCACCACGGTGGCAAGAATGTTTTTGCTATAAATATACTGACAGTGCTATCTGTAACTTCAAAATACCAGTAGTTAAGTCAGATGGATTTTGGTTTCTTATATAAGCTGAAATATTCTTAAAGCACTCTTACAATTCATACTTTAGTGTTAGGTCAGATGGATTTTGATTTCTTGTGTAAGCTGGAAAATTCTTAAGGTACTCTTACAATTCATGGTATAATTTTTAACTTGTTTTACTATTTATCATTATCCATCACTATCCTACGTCTCTTATACAATTTTCTGGTCAAGCTAGTTTAAGCTAGCTTCCCCCACATATGATGGAAATCTTGACAAAAGTTAAGTATATCTTAGATTAACCAGACCACTGAGCTGATTAACAGCCCTACTAGAGCTGGCCCGAAGGATTAGATATTTCTACGTGGCTAGGAACCAACTGGTCACCTAGCAACGGGACCTACAGCTTATTGGGGGATCCGAACCACATTATATCGAGAAATGAATTTTTATCACCAGAAATAAATTCCTCTGATTCCACGTTGGCCGCGCCGAGAATCGAACTTCGGACCACCGGATTGGTAGCCGAGCGCGAAAACCAATCGTCCAACGAGGAACTTGGAAATCTTGACAAAATGCACCAGTTTCCAACATGGCAAGTGACATTGCAACACCATTAATAATGTAATAAATAATAAAAATCTTAATTTTTGTTACTAAAATCTATGACCAAATAGAGCGTTGTTTCGCCAACGAAAATTAAAATAAATACGCTATATATTATTAGAAATACTTTATCTGTACTGCATAACATGCACACTACTTATTTTTTACATTGTCATTCTAGTAAATAAATCATAAATATCCTATCCTAAAATTCCTGTATCTTTAGCACAACGCAAAACACCTTTTTTCAGGACTTTTTAGGCTTTCATATCCCCTCAGCAAGAACAACAACAACAACAACAACAACGACAAAGTAGTTCGTAGGCTTACCCCTGAGTAAGCAAAAATAAATTATCAGATGCCAAATTTCACCCAAATGCTCCCTCTTCAATTTTCCCATTTGTTCCCTCAACCGCTACTACAAAATATACGATTACGTAATTCACCTAAATAAAAAGTTCCTATATATTTTTTTTTTTTTCCCCTTATTTTTTACCCTCAGTGCCGTCACATCAAGAGGAATTAAATAAAGAGCCCACTAATTATCTCCATTCAGTTTCTCCTAATTGATTCCGTCCTATTCATCAAAGTTGCCATTTTATTTCTGAGGGAATTCTATCTGGGACACGAGAAGACGGAAATGAAGTAGTTCTGTTGCTACTGATTTTCTCCCATTCATCAACGTTGCTATTTTCGCCTGCTCGGGGAGTAAGCCTACAAATTACTTTACTGTTGATGTTTCTGTTCTTGTTGGGAGTGGGGAGTAAAAGCCAACAAAGATCTGAAAAGGGTGTTTAGCGTTGAGTTAAAGATACAGGATATTTATGATTTATTTATTATAATGAAAATGTAAATATGAATAATGTGCATGTTGAACAGTACAGAAAAATTATTTCTAATAAAATATAATATTTCTTTATTTTATATAACGTTGGCAAAAATACTCTCTCTCTCTCTCTCTCTCTCTCTCTCTCTCTCTCTCTCTCTCTCTCTCTCTCTCTCTCTCTCTCAAGAATAAGAATAATTCCTGGAACATTTTTTATATAGTTAATTTTGCAGATATGGGATGTTATGCACAAATATTATTTATACTTTTAATTCTCTCTCTCTCTCTCTCTCTCTCTCTCTCTCTCTCTCTCTCTCCTCTCAAGAATAAGAATTCATGGAACATTTATTTATATAATTAATTCTGCAGATAGATGTTATGCAAAAATATTGCTTATACTTTTAACTCTCTCTCTCTCTCTCTCTCTCTCTCTCTCTCTCTCTCTCTCTCTCTCTCTCTCTCTCTCTCTCCCAAGAATAGGAATAATCCCTTGAAAATATTTTATATAAGTAATTTTGCAGATATGTAATGTTGAGATGTCACACACAAACATTATTTATACTTTTAATTCTCTCTCTCTCTCTCTCTCTCTCTCTCTCTCTCTCTCTCTCTCTCTCTCTCTCTCTCTCTCTCAAGAATACGAATAATTCCTGGAACATTTTTTATATGATTAATTTTGTAGATATGTAATGTTGAGATGTCACACACAAATTTTTTATATTTTACAACTTTTAAACTGCTCTCTTCTCTCTCTCTCTCTCTCTCTCTCTCTCTCTCTCTCTCTCTCTCTCTCTTTCAAGAATACGGATAATTCCTGGAACATTTTTTATATGATTAATTTTGTAGATATGAGATACTGAGATGTTATGCAGAAATATTTATATAATTTTAGATAACTCTCTCTCTCTCTCTCTCTCTCTCTCTCTCTCTCTCTCTCTCTCTCTCTCTCTCTCTTTCAAGAATGAAAATAACTCTTGAATTAATTTTACATAATTAAAATCTTAAAAGATCGACGTGTCCCTTCATGGAAAAGGTCTTCCAATTCCTAAAATATTTTCTCAGCATGAAAGTATTTTACACTGAAATGGCGTCCAACACCGTCCATTTTATTTCGTTAACATAACTCCATCTGCGAGTGAATCGCGTTGCCTTAACTTCATTTTAATATATAAATCTTTCCAAAGGATTTTGTCCATTCCTGCACCCTTCATCCTCTACTAATAAATAAAAAAAGAAGTCTCTAAAAATGCTGAATTATTTCTTATACGATTCCTTTTCTCCATTTAGCGCCACTTTCGTCCTTCCTTTTAGCTTTTAGTTCTCTTTCCCAGGTTCTTAATTTTCTCTTGCTATATTTTATTTTCTTGTTCGTTTACGTAGCTAGTCTTCCTTTGGCAGAAAATGTAATGATATGTAATTAAATATATATATATATATATATATATATATATATATGTGTGTGTGTGTGTGTGTGTGTGTGTGTGTGTGTGTGTGTGTGTGTCATTCACATTACCGTGATTCACATACATACTGCATCTAACCCCCTCGACCTCGGTAGCGTTGTAGTGCTTTTGTCGAGGGGGTTTGATGCAGTCTCCAAAACTACGAATGCCTGAGGGCGACAGGTATTTGAGGTGGAGGCGGCATAAACTTATATCCTCTTGTGGTGGCGGGGTGGGTTAAAGGTCACTGTCGTCATGGATTTGAAGGTATCGATGTTTGCGCCCGTGACCCAGCAAATCTCTTATCGCCTAAAAAATTCCCTTCGGTTAAACATATATGAAAATTTATTAATTCTGAGTAGAGCGAATTAGATATTCAAGGACAATTGTAGCTCGATATATGTATATGAATCACAGTAATGTGATAAAAGCACTACAACGCTACCGAGGTCGAGGGGGTTTGATGCAGTCTCCAAAACTACGCAATATCTGAGAGCGACAGTATTTGAGGTGGGAGGCGGCATAAACTTATATCCTGTTTCAGTGGCGGGGTGGGTTAAAGGTTCACTGTCGTCATGGATTTGAAGGTAACGATGGTTTGCGCCCGTGGACCCAGCAAATCTCTTATTGCCTAAAAATTCCCTTCGGTTAATCAATATATGAAAATTTATTAATTCTGAGGTAGAGCGAATTAGATATTAAAGGACATTTGTAGCTCGATATATGTATATGAATCACAGTAATGTGATATGACTTATATAATAGCTACGTGCGACAAAGCACTACAACGCTACCGAGGTTGAGGGGGTTTGATGCAGTCTCCAAAACTACGAATATCTGAGAGCGACAGGTATTTGAGGTGGGAGGCGGTATAAACTTATATCCTCTTTCAGTGGTGGGTTGGGTTAAAGGTTCACTGTCATCATGGATTTGAAGGTATCGATGGTTTGCGCCCGTGACCCAGCAAATCTCTTATCGCCTAAAAAATTCCCTTCGGTTAATCATATATGAAAATTTATTAATTCCGAGGTAGCGCGATTAGATATTCAAATACATTTGTAGCTCGATATATGTATATGAATCACAGTAATGTGATATGACTTATACAATAGCTACGTGCGGACAAAAGCACTACAACGCTACCGAGGTCGAGGGGGTTTGATGCAGTCTCCAAAACTACGAATATCTGAGAGCGCAGGTAATTTGAGGTGGGAGGCAGCATAAACTTATATCCTCTTTCGGTGGCGGGGTGGGTGGTTAAGGCTTCACTGTCGTCATGGATTTGAAGTATCGATGGTTTGCGCCCGTGAGCCGGTCAAATCTCTTATCGCCTAAAAAATTCCCCATCGGTTAAACATATATGAAAATATCTTAATTCCGAGGTAGAGCGAATTAGATATTGAAGGACATTTGTAGCTCAATATATGTACATGAATCACGGTAATGTGATATGACTTATATAATGGCTACATGTCGACAAAAGCACTACAACGCTACCAAGGTCGAGGGGGTTTGATGCAGTCTCCAAAACTACGAATACCTGAGAGCGACAGGCGTTTGAGGTGGGAGGCGGCATAAACTTATATCCTCTTGCGGTGGTGGGGTGGGTTAAGGCTTCACTGTCGTCCTGGATTTGAAGGTATCGATGGTTTGCGCCCGTGACCTGGCAAATCTCTTATCACCTTAAAAATTCCCCTTCAGTTAAACATATGTGAAAATAAATTAATTCCGAGGTAGAGTGAATTAGATATTCAAGGACATTTGTACCTCGATATATGTATATGAATCACAGTAATGTGATATGACTTATATAATGGCTACGTGCGGACAAAAGCACTACAACGCTACCAAGGTCGAGGGGGTTTGATGCAGTCTCCAAAACTACGAATACCTGAGAGCGATAGATATTTGAGGTGGGAGGCAGCATAAACTTATATTCTCTTGTGGTGGCGGGGTGGGTTAAGGCTTTACTGTCGTCCTAGATTTGAAGGTATTGATGGTTGGCACCCACGAGCCGGCAAATCTCTTATCGACTAAAAAATTCCCCTTCGGTTAAACATATATGAATATTTATTAATTCCGAGGTAGAGCGAATTAAATATTAAAGGACATTTGTAGCTCGATATATGTATATGAATCACAGTAATGTGATATGACGTATATAATAGCTATGTGCGGACAAAAGCACTAGAACGCTACCGAGGTCGAGGAGGTTTGATGCAGTCTCCAAAACTACGAATACATGAGAGCGACAGGTATTTGAGGTGGGAGGCGGCATAAACTTATATCCTCTTTCGGTGGCAGGGTGGGTTAAGGCTTCACTGTCATCATGGATTTGAAGGTATCGATGGTTCGCGCCCATGAGCCGGCAAATCTCTTATCAGCTAAAAAATTACCCTTCGGTCAAACATATATGAAAATATCTTAATTCCGAGGTAGAGCGAATTAGATATTAAAGGACATTTGTAGCTCGATATATGTATGTGAGTCACGGTAATGTAATATGACATATATAATGGCCACGTGCGGACAAAAGCACTACAACGCTACGAGGTCGAGGGCGAGGGCGTTTGATGCTGTCCCCAAAACTAAAAACTCTAATACCTGAGAGGCGGCAGGCGTTTGAGGTGGGAGGCGGCATAAACTTATACCTCTTGGTGTGGCAGGGTGGGTTAAGGCTTCCCTGTCGTCCTGGATTTGAAGGTATCAATGGTTCACGCCATGAGCCGGCAAATCTCTTATCACCTAAAAATTCCCTTCGGTTAAACAATATACGAAAAAATATTAATTCCGAGATAGAGCAAATTTGTTATTAAATGACATTTTTGTAGCTGGATATATGTATATGAATCACAGTAATGTGATATGACTTATATAATGGCTACATGCGGAAAAAAGCACTACAACGCTACCGAGGTCGAGGGGGTTTGATGCAGTCTCCAAAACTACGAATACCTGAGAGTGACAGGCGTTTGAGGTGGGAGGCGGCATAAACTTATATCCTCTTGCGGTGACGGGGTGGGTTTAAGGCTTCACTGTCGTCATGGATTTGAAGGTATCGATGGTTCGTGCCCCTGACCTGGTAAATCTCTTATCGCCTAAAAAAATTCCCTTCAGTTAAACATATATGAAAATAAATTAATTCCGAGGTAGAGAGAATTAGATATTCAAGGACATTTGTAGCTCGATATATTTATATGAATCACAGTACTGTAATGTGATATGACTTATATAATGGCTACGTGCAGACAAAAGCACTACAACGCTACCGAGGTCGAGGGGGTTTGATGCAGTCTCCAAAACTACGAATACATGAGAGCGATAGGTATTTGAGATGGGAGGCTGCATAAAACTTATATCCTCTTTGCGGTGGCAGGGTGGGTTAAGGCTTCACTGTCGTCCTGAATTTGAAAGTATTGATGGTCATGCCCAAGAGCCAGCAAAGCTCTTATCACCTAAAATTCCCTTCGGTAAACATATATGAAAACTATATTAATTCCGAGGTAGAGCGAATTACATATTAAAGGACATTTGTAGCTCATATACATACATACTATATATATATGTATGTATGTATATATGTATGTATGTATATTCAGAGGACTGTTCGTCCTCTGAATCTGAGGCTTATGTTGCCTCACCCTACCTATGTTTCTACCTCTTCCCATTTTTCTCCCAGAAAAAAAAAAAAAAAAACTTACTCAAAAATTCCTTCATCAGCCGATCACTTTTTGGAGCCCACATTTAATTAAATTTCTCTCCTTGAGAGAGGTTTCAAACGCTTTCACTGCTCTCGGCGGCTCTTCGTTATTATCTAGATAGAACACTGTAGCATCCCTTCAATGGTCTCTTCATATACACACATACATATCATCATCATCATCATCAGCCGTTGCTAGTCCACTACAGGACAAGGCCTCAGACATGTCCTTCCACTCCCGTCTGTTCCTGGTCTTTCTATGCCATCTATACCCGCAAATATCCTTAGCTCGTCAATCCATCGCCTTTTCTTCCCGCTCCTGCTTCGTTGAAATATACATACATACATACATACATACATATATTTGTATATATATAAATACATACACATTATAATATATATATATATATATATATATATATATATATATATATATATATATATATATATATATAAATACATACACATTATATATATATATATATATATATATATATTATATAATGTGTATGTATTTATATATATACAAATATATGTATGTATGTATGTATGTATGTATATTTCAAACGAAGCAGGAGCGGGAAGAGAAGACGATGGATTGACGAGCTAAGGAAATTTGCGGGTATAGACTGGCATAGAAAGACCAGGAACAGACGGGAGTGGAAGTGACATGTCTGAGGCCTTTGTCCTGCAGTGGACTAGCAACGGCTGATGATGATGATGATGATGATGATATGTATGTATGTGTATGAAGAGACCATTGAAGGGATGCTACAGTGTTCTATATTAATAATAACGAGGAGCCGCCGAGAGCAGTGAAAGCGTTTGAAACCTCGCTCAAGGAGAGAAATTTAATTAAATGTGGGCTCCAAAAGTGATCGGCTGATGAAGGTATTTTTGAGTAAGTTTTTTTTTTTTTTTTTTTCTGGGAGAAAAATGGGAAGAGGTAGAAACATGGGTAGGGTGAGGCAACATAAGCCTCAGATTCAGAGGACGAACAGTTATGGAAATGCAGAAGGATGTGAGGAAGAACAATGCGAGATCCGACCTCCAGCTTACTCGGGATGTGTGCAAGATTTTTTTTCTCCTCACGCTAAGTTGTAAGAATTATATTCCCAACTTAACGTAAATTAAAACGTGCTAAATCTACGGTCAAAAAGAGCCTTGTTTCACCAACGAAAATCAAAATAAGTACGCTATATCTTATTAGAAATAACTGTTCTGTACTGTTTATCATACACATTATTTTTTATGGTTTACATTTCCATTCTGATAAACTTATAAATACCCTAGCCTAAAATTCCTGTATGCTTAACGCAACCTGAAACACCTTTTTCAGACCATTTTAGCATCTTCCATAGACCTTTCCTACCCCCCAACAAGAACAATAACAAGAAAAACAACAACAAAGTAGTCTGTAGGCTTACTCCCCGAGTAAGCGGAAAGCTGAAATGTAAGTGTCTATTATGAATGCGATACACTGGGAATTTTTAAGTACACATGATATAAAAGGATCAAGTGTTTAGAAGAAATGAATAATAAAAACGAATAATAGCACGAAAAATGATATGGAAGTAAATAAACCTCCCATACTGCCAAACACCTAAAGAGAGAGAGAGAGAGAGAGAGAGAGAGAGGCCAACAGACAGAGACAGACAGACAGCGAACAGACAAAATCGTCGCCAAAACTTAGACAAAACAAAGACAAGCGCGTTTGTCCCCCGCTCATATTTTCCCGCTGGATCTCTGCTTTAAACAGCTTCGGAATTCCAATTTCATTTCCTTATCGCAAGAAATGTCGTGTCTCCTCCTCCTCTTTCTCTCCTCTCCTCCTCCTCCTCCTCCTCCTTCTCCTCCTCTCCTCCTTTTCCTCCTCCTCCGCACACGATGCCTCCTCGGATGGACAAGCTTTTGAGACATCCTAATCCTTGTAACTCCTCCACCTACTCCTCCTCCTTCTCCTTTTCCCCTTCCTCCTCCCACTCCTCTTTTCCCTCCCCCTTCCCACTCCACTCATCTCCTCCTCACCCTCCACACTCCTCCTCCTCTTCTCCCATTTCCTCTCCTTTTCCTCCCCTCTATCTCTCTCCTTCCCCCTCCACTCCCCTCCATTCCCCTTCCTCCTTCTTCTTCTTCTTCTTCTTCTTCTTCTTCTTCTCCTCCTCCTCCTCACCCTCCCACTCCCACTACTCCTCCTCCTCCTAATCCTCCTCCTTATCCTCTTCCCCCCCACTTCTCCTCCTCCTCATTCCCATTCTCCCTCCCACTCCTCCTCCTCCTCCTCTTCCTTCTCCATTTCCTAATCCTTCTCCTCCATCCCCTCTTTCGCCCCTACTCCTCCTCCTTCTCCTCCTCCCCCTCTACTCCTTCCTCCTTACCTTCCCCCTCCTCCACTCCTTCTTCTTCTTCTCCTCCTCCTCTTCCCCATCCTCCTCCTTCTCCTCTTCCCCTTGCCACTCCTCCCCTTCCTCATTCCCCCTCTCCCCTCCACTCCTCCTCCTCCTCCCCCTACTACTCTTACTCCTTCACCTCCCCACTCCTCCTCCTCCTTATTCCCCTCTTCCCCCTCTTATTCCTCTTCCACCTTCCCCTCCCACTCCTTCTTCTTCTTCTCCTTGAGTGCCGTGTTGACGAGTAGTATTTTGGAGTCTTGTGAGAGACAGATCTCAATCTTTCTCACTCGCTCGCTTCCTCTCTCTCTCTCTCTCTCTCTCTGTCTCTCTCTCGCCCCCGCGCTTTTTCTCTCTTTTGTCTTCTTTAACAATGCAACGCCGAGCATTGCATTGCCTGATTGTGCGGAGCGTCCTCATGTCGATTCTCGGCGGATTCGTGAGTTTTTTTTTTTTATTTCTTTCTTTTTGGTCGACGACTGTGCTATCGCCAGAAAGGAACAACGATACTTGTTTTGCTTTCGTGTCTGTATCATTTCGGGCTCTCGCTTTGTTAGCTGTTGTTACGCATTCGTTACCAGTCGGTTTTGTTGTTGTTGTTGTTGACTTAGCTTGATATTTCAGTATATTAATCGTTTTTTACTTAGCTTTATTTTTCAGTATATTAATTGTCTTTTTAAAAGCACGATTTCTATTGAAAATGTGAGGATTGCTTAGAAATGATGGTTTTAGTGTTGAAAATTACACATTCAATTTGTTACCTTTACAATTTTCATTGGTCGAAATACCCTATTATAGTTTGAGATTGAAAAATATCGAATAATGACGGAGATTTTAAGCACGATAATTCTTTTACGTTTTGCAAGGGCGTAAGGGCAAATGGAAGAGTGCTTGCATTCTTCTACACTGTCTTATATGTAATAATTTAATTGCTTTTAAAGCTTTGAAATGATGTGTCCTTTGCTTCCGACGTTTCAAATTTCTAGAAATAAAAAAAGTATTGAATGGCCTATTTCAGACCATTTAACACCGTTAATATTATCACCATTCTGTCATACAGTGTCATTCGTAATTATTTTGTCATACAGTGTAGTAATTACTTTCAGGGCCAAGAAAGAGTCCAGACTGTTGGTTGGTCTCTACGTTAAATCCTAATAATGCCAAATGTAATTAATTTAGTGAAGTTCAATAAAACTCTATAAAGTTTTAAATTGATAAGGTTTACCGTTAAAGTATCTTTGGGATCAATGCGAAATCTAAAGCAGAGTAAAATTTATGGGCCATGTCCAAAATAATAATGAGATATATTTGATACCTGTGAACTTACAAAAAAAAGACAAAAAAAATGTACCCTATCAGCCAACTTACTCTTCGATCTGTGATAGTAATCGCCCTCTCTCTCTCTCTCTCTCTCTCTCTCTCTCTCTCTCTCTAGTCTTGGATCTGTGATATTAATCCCTTTCTCTCTTACTTTCTCTCTCCCTCTCTCTAGTCTTGGATCTGTGATATAGATCTCTCTCTCTCTATCTCTCTTGTCTTGGATCTGTGATATTAATCCAACCCCCTCCCCCTTCTCTCTCTCGATGCTTCAAAACTAATTGAAAGTTACTCATACAACTCTTATCCAGAGTGTCCTTCCCCCTTCACTTCAGTCATTCTTATAACGGCGAAAGCTGACGACTTTCATGACCGTAACTTTCCACTAATCTACGAAAGAGCGAAACCATTTTATCTCTTTTTATGGAAGCATCAGTAATTAAACTTAATTATTTTGATTGATTGATTGAGAGAGAGAGAGAGAGAGAGAGAGAGAGAGAGAGAGAGAGAGAGAGAGAGAGAGAGAGAGAGAGAGAGAGAGTGGCTAATTCCACAGCAGACGAACAAATTGGTTGCTAATAAATCTAATGAAATCGCTAATGGATTAATTGAAGCTCCCTTTTCAACAAAAGAATGAGTTCCATTGGTCAAAGAAATTGGACGGAGAGAAAAAATACAATTTTACTTACCGCTAGTCAAAGTCATTTATTTCGAGCTTTTAGACGGAATCCATTATTACTGTAATGCAATTTCCGAACGAGAAATGAAAATCAAACGTGGAAAACCAAATTAATTGAACAGGGTGAAAATTTTTGATTTTGAAGTTTTACAGATAAACAATAAAACATGCAAAGTCCTGAAGTAATGGTCCAAGCATTTATTGACGTTAGATAGAGGTACATTTGTAAAAAAAAAAGCATTGTACAGTAGTACAAAAAAGTGATGTATAGTAGTGCAAAAAAGTGTTGTACAGTAGTGCAAAAAAAGTATTGTTCACTAGAGCAAAAATATATATTGTATTTTAAAACCTAAATAAGAACTGGATTTGTGAAATTTTGCTTGGTCAGAATGAACTTAGGAAGTATGAGCATTAATAGTTAGTCCTAAATGTTTTACACATGAAAAATAGATGTTGAATTCGTACGGTAGGCTCATCTCTGCCTGTTTATCTCACAGCAATTTACTTACTAAGTAAAGCATAGATATCTCTCTTTCAGCTCTTCTCATAGTATATATATATAATATATATATATATATATATATATATATATATATATATATATATATAATATATACATATATACATACATATATATACATATCTATATATATATTATATATAATATATATATATATATACATATATATATCATATATATATATATATGATATATATATATATATATATAGTATATATATATATATATATATATATATATATATATATATATATATATGTGTGTGTATACACACGCACACACATACCATACATATATTTATATATAGAATATATATATATATCTATATATATATATATATATATATAGTATTGGTATATTTCAGCTGTTTTTACGGGTATCCTGTAATCACTTAGAATGTATTACCTATTTGTGTACAAAGCAGCCAATGGAGCACCGGCATTCAATAGTACCCTCCCTTTCATAACCTTTGCCTCAACTATTATCGTTCTGGAGAACGACTTACGCAGTCATCTGCCATATCTCTGCTTAACGGACCCCATCATTTCTAATTTAATATCTCATTTAGGAAGCGACTGGATGCCCTTTCTAATCGCTACCCTCCGTAACTTCTCCGGGGGGGAGTGGGGGCGGTGGTGGAAATAGACCGAATCGTCTTTGGGAGCGAACGCCCCCCCAACCCCCACCCCCACCAAGGCCCCTCGAAATGTATGATTATTATTGCTGGGGATATGGAGGCATTGTTGGGGCCTCCGAGTTAAGACTTCGGTGGGGGAATTATTTTAGCCCCCTTCCCCAGGTAACCCTCTACCAAGCCCCAAGAGAGCACCCGAAAGGCAGTTTGTAGCCACCTGATTTCTCTCCGAGCTGAATCATTTTATTGAGGCAGTTTCATTGTAGTCGTCTCTAAAGGCTCGCCATCAGACAATGGTCCGATGAATGGTCTGGCAACGCAACACAATCTCAGGACAACCTCGTTCATTTCGGTACATTTTGCCTGCTTGGAAGCGCGCGCACATTCCTGTATATACAGCCCAACAGTATTCACGTTTGAATTAATTTCCTCCATGTGGTTGGAAATTGTAAGGGAAAAAATTTTTTGGGGTATTAAAATCCTAAGTAAAAAAAAAAAAGAACTAAATAAATTCCCCCAAGTGTTGGAAATTATAAGGGATAATGTTTGGATATTGAAACCCTATGTAAAATAAAACATTCATCCAAGTGGTAGGAAATTATAAGGGATAATGTTTGGATATTGAAAACTGTAAGTAAAAAAAAAAAAATCCCCAAGCGGTTGGAAATTATAAGGGGAAAATGTTTGGATATTGAAATCATATGTAAAAAAAATCCTTCCCAAGTGATTGGAAATTATAAGGGATAATGTATGTAAAAAAAAACATTCCCCCAAGTGGTAGGATAAGGGATAATGTTTGGATATTGAAATCCTATGTAAAATATAAGGGAAAAATGTTTGGATATTGAAATCCTATGTATATGTAAAAAAAAAAAAAAACCGTGTTCTGAATTTTGCTGTTCCTCGCTCAAATTGTGTGTGTGTGTGTGTGTGTGTGTTTATGTTATGTTTATAAGACAGTAAATGCAGTTTTGTAAGTATATCGATTGGGGCTATAGAACAATATCTTCTGTTACCAACACTTCTCAAACAATATTTCTTGTCATTAGCACATTAAAACTTCAAGTGCAAAAATATTAACGATTATATCAAACCAATGGTTAAGAAAACTGGAATCTTAAAAAGAAAATGTATATATATATATATATATATATATATATATATATATATATATATATATTATATACATATTCCAGTATGGGGACATCCCAACCCCCATCATCTGCTGCTGTTTTATCAAATATTCTCGAAGGATTCCCTCTATAAAAGTGAGTGAGAGAGAGAGAGAGAGAGAGAGAGAGAGAGAGAGAGAGAGCGCACGCACGTTAGCTGCTGTTGAAACTTGCATGAACATAAAAGCGAAAAGAAAAGGGACATTTTCAGATACCACATTTCCCATTTGCAATTCCTCCTCTTACCTGTGTAACCCGAACTGCCAAACGCGTCTGTTTGTATAGCATGGGATTTCTTATTTGCTTTCAGCGTGAATTGTAATCATAAATCCTGCTGAATACATGTGAAAATTTGGTCTGTCTCGCCAACCCCCCAACCCTTCCCCCCGCCCGAAAAGTATGTGACTACCTCAGAATTTAGTTATGCTAATCTATTTTTTATGGTAAAACGAATTTCGAATCTATACACACACACACACACACACACAATATATATATATATTATATATATATATATATATATATATATATATATATATATATATACTATATATATAAACACACGACTTCATTAACATAAGCGAATGCCACAGGGAATTGATAGGCGGAGGGACAGTGCCTATCAATTCGCTGTGCTATTCGCTTATATATTATATAATTATAAATTTATAATAGTATATATATATATATATATATATATATATATATATATAATATATATATATATATATATATAATAATAAATAAATATTATATATATATATATATATATATATAGTATATATATATATATATATATATATATATATTATTAATATATTAAGACGAAAATCAGATACCATATTCAGTTTCTGAATACCTGTAATAGTAAGTCAGCTATCATTTTTAATTCATAAGTTTATCTTTAACAGATGATGATACATCACCCATGAAGAATGTTGGAGAATCTTGTATGAAAATGCAAGAGGGTTTTAGATTGTAAACATCTTATTTTAATATATATATTAACATTTATACTTCAATAAAGAATAAGAGTTGTGGCACTGTGGATTTGGATAATAAATGGAGAGACTCCAGTCTTGGGGCTGTGACGAAATTATTTTTGTCTAATTTTGCGTTTTCTTAAACCAGTTAGGGAGATAACATCAAACAAAAGAATCAGGAATATGAATAGAAACACAAAAATGTAAAACGGAAGAAAACAAAAATAAGACTGCGAACAGCTGCTGGTAAACGCATCAAATACTTAGTCTATCTATAAAAAAAACGAAGAAAAAGAAAGAAACTCTCTACCAAACGCCCTCACTTGGAAAATATCAGCACCTCGCCCTGCTGATTGGCCCTTATTCACCAAAAGATCGAGCGATTTGGAGGAAACGTGGAACGGAACAGACCGGAACGATGCACCGGCGGACATACAGCAGAAGGCAGCAACAACCAGATTTCGCGCCCCGATGAAGCGTTTGAAGCGCTTCCGAACGCGTCGGTTCTCCCGCAAAATTCCCACCCCGGCTGAAGCATTCCCGAGCCATTCCGAACACTGCTTCGTTTGCAGGTTTCGAATCGGCTCGGAGCATTCCGAGCAATTCCGGACATCAACGGTTCGCTTACTTAGCTTTCGAAATCCTTTTTCGGAGGCGGCACCCCCCCCCCCCCCCCCCCCCCCCCCCCCCCCCCCCCCCCCCCCCCCCCCCCCCCCCCCCCCCCCCCCCCCCAACCCCCGAGAGGGAAGGGCGGTGGTTTCGTTGCTGTTCGTGTGCGCTGGTATGCTGCATTATGTATTATTGAAATTATTATATACACAGGGTTGGACACACGGGGGTATTATGGATCCCCCAGTAAGAGAAATAGAGAGAGAGAGAGAGAAAGGGGCATAGAAAGAGATTTTATCCATCCATCATATATATATATATATATATAATAGGAGCCCAAATACCCCAAAATGTAGAGAGAAAAGTACTATATTTCGAGACTCTGTCCTTCTCTTCAGGTATATGAGCGGCTCCGAACGCGTCGGTTCTTCCCCGCCAAAATTCATATACCCTGAAGGAGAGACAGCAGTCCTTGATATAGTACTTTTTCCTCTCTACATTTTTTGGTTTTTATGGGCTCCTTTTATTAGATGGAAATTCTGTTGTTTTACGAAACCACTTTTACCAGTCATATAATATATATATAATATATATAAAAATAATATATTATATTATATATATATATATAATATATATATATATTAAGCAACAAAGGTCCATTAATATCCCATTCGCTCTATCTCGGAATTAATACATTTTCATATATGTTAACCGTAGGGGAATTTTTTAGCTGATAATAATTTCGTCCTCTCGTGGATTCGAACCAGCGCACAGAGGAGAAATCACGACTTCAGTGACATTACCGGTTGGCCGAGTCGGTAAAGACGTCACTCAAGTCCTGATTCCTCCTCTGTGCGCTGGTTCGAATCCACGAGAGAAAGAAATTATTAACAACTGAAAAATTCCCTTTTGATTAACATATGATGAAAATGTATTTAATTCCGAGGTAGAGCGTATTGGATATTAAAGATATTTGTAGCTTAATGCATGTATATGAATCACGGTGATGTGATAAAAAGTCATATGTATGTATATATATATATATATATATATATATATATATATATATTATATATATATATATAATATATATATATATATATATATATATGTAAGCCTAAGAAGGTCACGTGCCATAGTTTTATTATTATTATTATTATTATTATTATTATTATTATTATTATTATTAAAGACAAAAATCAGCAACACAACCGCGACCGCCCATCGCTACTATTGCTGCTATTGATAGAAAATACATCGGCAATAACAGTAATTCCACAAAATAAGAAACGTACTTGTTTCGCAATAGACTTATCACTTTGTCTTTCCATCGGACGTAATCCTCTTTTCGGTGTGTGATCGCGTTTCGATCCCCAAGACTTACGTCGGGACACAATAACATTCTTTTCCGAAAATCCCCTTCGATATATATATATAAGGGGCTTCCTAAATAGGAGCATCCTTTTCCTTAGTTGACCTGATTATTTGTGTGACATATATATGTATACATATATATATATATATATATATATATATATATATATATATATATATATATATATATATATATATATACATACACATCACACACACAAACACACACACACACACACACACACATATATATATAATAATATAATATATATATATATATATATAATATTATATACCACACACACACACCTATATATATATATATATATGTATGTATATATGTACTACTCATCATTTAAAAAATGTTTTATTGATGGAAAGGTATATTTTCAAATATGAGAATTCCCCTCTTTTTCCAGTTTTCTGTAAAAGGAAACTAATGAGATGGCTTTTTCTCTGTCCGTCCACACTTTTCTGTCCGCCCTGAGATCTTAAAAACTACTGAGGCTAGAGGGCTGCAAATCGGTATGTTGATCATTCACCCTTCAATAATTAAACATACCAAATTGCAACCTTTTAACCTTAGTAGTTTTTATTTTATTTAG
>NC_087211.1:69388612-69396112 GCF_015104395.2 Macrobrachium nipponense | reverse complement strand
TTAATAATATATATTAATATATATATAAATATAATAATATATAAAATATAAATGTTATAGATGTAATTATTAATTAATATAATATTATATTTATATCCTTTAGGGGATGCATATATATTATTATATATCCCTATATATATATATAATTATATAATATATTAATATATATATTAATATTATATATATATTCGCCTTTCTTTAGGCCGCGGTTGCCATCCCATGGCCTTTTCCACCCTATTTGCAATCCGTCACAGTAGTACTTATACTCTATAATCTCTTTGACTTAACAGGAAATTACTTCCACGTGTAAAGTGAAAACAATAAATATTTGAACTATAAAACTTAAGAAAATCATGAATTTCCAGGAGAGATAACTATCTTTGTTTGGCTGTTTCTCATGGTACTATTCTATTTTTTTTTAAATCCGTTATTTGTGCCACATTGTTATGGAATAGAATAACCTTTATATTCCATCTTTGAAATAAATAAATAAATAAATAAGTAAATAAATAAAAAACCATTCCCTTTCATGCATCGCGAGTGTTTAAAATATATAACAAAAGACACAATATTTTTGCATATCCTTGCAATCAACTGACTCACTTTTGAATTCCGATACTCAATTCATTCTCTTTGATGCCTCTCTCTCTCTCTCTCTCTCTCTCTCTCTCTCTCTCTCTGAGGACATTTTAAATCACCCAGTAAAAAGCTGATTTACTGGGAAAGTTTCCACAATGGAAAAGATTCATTGCAGTTCATGAACAAGAGCTGCCATATTTATGTGATGGTAAGAAAGAAATTATAATATTCCAGATATAATGACATCAATTATTTTGAAAGTCCCTTCGCCGACGAAAGACCCCTTAAAATGCATATGTTTATAGAACATTTTCTGTTCAAAACTGCTTTTTCTTTCATTCTTCAAAATATTTGCATGAACTCGTGTCACGCCCTGTATATGGAAAGACTGAAAACATTTTTTTAAGGGTTAGAGTAGTTAAAGGAAATTATTATTATTATTATTATTATTATTATTATTATTAATATTTATTATTATTATTATTATTATTAACAATATGATGATATTCATATATTACGCCAGGAAGGTCAAACTCTGGAAAAAATTTGCTCTAACAATATAACATCGCTAACACACATGAACACGTTCACACAAACACATATGCACACGAACACACACACACACTTATATATATATATATATATATATATATATATATATATATATATATATATATATATATATATATATATATATATATATATGTGTGTGTGTGTGTGTGTGTGTGAGTGTGTGTGTGTGCGCGCGCGTGTGTGCATGTTTATATACGTATGTATATAAATATATATATATATATATATATATATATATATATATATATATAATATATATATACATATATATACATGTATGCATATATGTATATATATATATATATATATATATATATATATATATATATATATATATATATATACTATAGTCCTCATTATCAGTCCAGGAAAGCTTGCAACTTTTTTTTGAGTAAATATCTCCGCCTGATACCATCCAGCTTCAATGTCCTGTTAGTAATTGCATTAATGTGCAGAACAGCTGTGTAAGTGATAAAATTAATATATATACAAACACACACACACACGCATATATAAAATATATATATAGTTATATATATATATATATATATATATATATATATATATATATATATATATATATATATATATATGTTTGGCAGTCGAAAAGCGACCTACAATACTCTCAATGATAACATAATACCAGAAGTATAATTCACTATGTAAAGAAAACGTAACTCTCTCCTACTTCCTCAAACGATTAAAAAATGCCTGGCTGCACAGATGCAATATTTTCAGTCGTAATTTTTCATATGAAATTCAAGGCGGAAAATCGGTATACGACGTCACATCATTACATTTTCAAAAGAATGACTCTTGCTCTCAGATTGACATAACAAAGGAATGAGCAACTGTGAATAATATTGCAGCGTTAACGATTTCGCTTAATGAGATCATGGAAATAGCTCGCTCCTTGCATAGTAATGCCCTAAGTAAGGCCTTGCATTGATTGAACCAGTGTTTTACAGTTATTGGAACGTATTATTATTATTATTATTTCGGTAGATGAAACCTATTCACACGGAACAAGCACAACACAGGGGCCACTGACTTGAAATTCAAGGTCGCAAAGAATGTTGGTTTCAAACTGCCACTGCAGACCCCACACTGCGGCCGTAACTGATGACGATACAGGGCCAGTAATTTTTCATCGCCTTGGTGGAAGTGCGAACTATCAACTTCTGAACGGCATGTCACGATACTAGCGACCATATACCAGCGGACACGCTAGTATGGTTTAACGAATTTTTCCTAAACAAGTTCACCCCCGTTTCTAGACTTCAATGATAATTTGTCTTAAAAGAAAGTAATGAAACGATGATAAAAATGTGACCAATATCACTGTTTGATAATATACTTCTAGATACGTTTAATGCAACGGCGAAGCTTATGTTTTCATGTCATGATGGATTTTCTGCAAGATACTGGTTATTTAAAGCTACTTCCGACTCATTTTCAGAACTGCAGATTCTGTTGCATGTCATCCTGCCTAAAACATGAACCGGAACCATAAGAACATGGGTTAAGTTCACTCCGTTAAAGAACTGTTTATATTTAGGATTAATGAATTGGTCAAGCGCTTGAAAAAAAATTACATCTTGAAACCAGTATCCTTGCCAAATTATTCATCAAGATTTTCACGCTGATTTGTAAGCTGTACTTTGAACGAAAATTTCAAAAGATGGGGTGAAGAGAGAAGTGAATTGATCTCGTATGGTTGAAGTTTGTATATATATATATATATATATATATATATATATATATATATATATATATATATATGTGTGTGTGTGTGTGTGTGTGTGTGTGTGTACATAATATATATATATATATATATATATATATATATATATATATATATATATATATATAATATATATATATATATATATATATATATATATAAATATATATATATATATATATATATATATATATATATACATATATATACATATATATATAATATCTATATGTATATAAATCATATATATATATATATAGATATATATATATATATATATATATATTCATTATATATATATATATATATATATACTATATATATATATATATCGAGCTACAAATGTCCTTTAATATCTAATTCGCTCTACCTCGGAATTAATATTATCTATATATGTTTAACCGAAGAAGAATTTATCCTCTTGCGGAGGCGGGGTGCGCTAAGGCTTCACTGCCAGCCCTGGAATTGAAGATGACGATGGTTCGTGCCTGTCAGCCGGCAATTCTATTATCGCTGAATAAATTCCCCTTCGGTTAAACATATATGAAAATATATTAATTCCGAGGTAGAGCGAATTAGATATTAAAGGACATTTGTAGCTCGATATATGTATATGAATCACGGTAATGTGATATGACTTATATATATATATATATATATAATTATATATATATACTATATATATATATAGGAACGTGATAAATATAAAGGCAAAATCTACGAAGAAAAGTAAAAGAAGTGGTGTACAGCTGCAATTTTTTGAGAGGTCGCAAGGCATCGCAGCGGATTTGTCTACGTGTATGTATATATATATATATATATATATACTATATATATATATATATATCTATATATATATACGTTATATATATATATTTGTATATATATATCCCCAATTATTCTCATATTGTATTGCATAAAGCAACCATGCATATACACCCCTACAGTCGTATAATGATTGACACGGATACCCTTCGTCCTCATACATATTAATAGATACGTAATTAAAGCGACCCCGCAGTCAAGTATAGTCTCACTACAGGTAAATCCTCCGGATATAACGTAGCATTAGGGTTGAAATGAAGTCGTCCCATATTCCCTTTGTGATTATGAATGCCATCTCGAACGTTTATTGGACCGCAGGGCAAACATTCTCGTCAATGAGAGGGTGATGGATAATGAAGGCTTCTGTCAACAATTAGTTGACACAATCACTGCCTCGAGGAGCCCTCGTGGGAATCGTTGGACCATTACGTCTCTCTCTCTCTCTCCCTATCTCTCTATCTCATCGTTGTCCTCAATTCACTATCTATCCTCTATTCTTATTATTGACATATTTCTCTCTCTCTCAATTATCTCTCTATCCTCAATTCTTATTACTGACATATTCTCTTTCTCTCTCTCTCTCTTTCTTAACCTTATTTCTCTTTTTCCCCTCAATTCTTATTATTGACATTCTCTCTCACTCTCTCTCTCATCGTTATCCTCAATTCTCTCTCTCACTCTCTCTATCTTGCTCTTCAATTCTTATTTCTGCTGCATTCTTTCTCTCATCCTTAATTCTCTCTCTCTCGACACTCAATTCTTATTATTGATACATTCTCTCTCTCTCTCTCTCCTCAATTCTTATTATTGACCTATTCTGTCTTTCTCTCATCCTTATCCTCAATTCTCTCTCTCACTCTCTTTATCTCGCTCCTCAATTCTTATTATTGCTGCATTCTCTCTTTCATCCTTATCCTTAATTATCTCTCTCTCTCTCCACTCAATTCTTTTTATTGACACATTCTCTTAGTATGTCTCTCTGTCTCTCTAATCCCTGTCCTCAATTCTAGTTATTAACTTTCCCTCTCTCTCACCTCAGTTCTCATTATTCCTTCAACCATCCTTTCCTTTGATCTTCTCCATCTTCATATCTCCTCTTACAACCCATAAGGATTTGGAAAATGTTCTGTTTTTTTCCAGCAGTATCTGACATCCTGTGTTGGAATGATATCCTATTGTTTTACAGTGAGGTTTTTCTTCCGTCCCTGAACCTCTGTCTATCTGTCTATCTATCTCTCTATCTCTTTATTTACTCTATTTATGACGGACATTTTAAAGGAGGCCATATGTCTATTTTGCTCTTGTCTGTTTGTATGTATTAGGAAGGTAGCCTCCGAATGAGTGTACATAAGTACTACGCGGACCAATCTGTAGCAACTTCGGTCATTATAACAGCAGAAAAGAATCAAGAAAACATTTACCTCTTCCAATACAAAATAAACGAGCAAATAATTAGCCCCACACCTGACAAGTATAAAATATTTCCCAAAAATACATCAAGACAATTTCGAGTCATCTAACGCACAAATAAGTACGACACACAAACACCAACTACGTAATCATCGTCCATTGTCTTTGATTTTAGTAAACAACCCAGAACGGGAGATTAAGATCCGCTGAGCGAGCAATTTAAACATCTCACCCAGCCTGGCGGTCCATGAAATTGCTCCTGGGGCTGACGAATTATAAGTGTGAGGGTCGCCTCCTGTGGCCGTTATGGTCTCTCTCAGGAAGTTGCCACGAGCGAACATTTAGATGCCGGTCTGAACGGGTTGTAAACAAGGAGTGTGTTTGGGTGTGTGTGTGTGTGTGTGTGTGTGTGGTGTATGTGAATGTGTGTTCCGAACATTATACTAACACGTTTCTTTTGTCTTTCATCCGCATCAGTAAACTATGAGTTATAGCATTCTTAAAATGTATCAGAAACAATTATATATGATAATGATAATGGAGTGACGACATTCTTCAGTCTTTAAATGAAGTACTAATCCGTTTTCTATGGTGCTCTTATGGAGGTCGTTTCCCGTTTTCTTTTATAAGGCTATAAATTATGACTCATACAGAGCAGCAATACATTGTAAATCGGACGCGTTCTTTTTCCTATTAGTCTGTTTAAACGTTTTTATATATACTATATTCTTTAGCCAGGTCAGTAACTTGGTCAGAAGACTATTTTTTTTTCTAGCAATGATTTTATCAGTAATTGTTAAAATTTTGTATTCATCACATTTTTCTACAACTAGCTAGCCTCTCTACATGGTCAGCAAACGATAATAAAAATCTGTGATTACTTTTATTCACCGAAAAAAATCTCATTGGCTGCAACAAAGCAATACCAATATTAATAAAAAAAAAGTTTTGCTTCATTCTTTATTCTTCAATACCTTCAAAGTCTTTATTGTCCAACTAAACTATCCACCGGTCGTGAATTGCTTCACTTGTAGGACGCCTAACACTATTAACAAAACTGGTGACCCCACACATTTAAATAACTGATTATTTGCAAGGAATAATCTCTCTCTCTCTCCCTCTCTCTCTCTCTCTCTCTCTTCTCTCTCATGGCTCAACACAAAAGGAAAAGACCTCGGAAAAGAACTGCATTGTGCATATAAGCTGTCCAAAGGTTCTATGCACCAACATTTTTGGAATGTCACGCTCCCACAAAAAAAAAAAAAAAAAAAAAAAACACTCCGCCGAATTATTCACACAACCAACGGTATGAAGTCCGGAAACTTCTGATGGCTCATTTTATATTATTCACACAGAAATGAGGTACACAGCCACTAATTTGTGGTACTGAATTGTTCATATCTAGTCGTTGCGCTTAAAGGACAGCGGAACCAACATTTTATCTTTACCTAAAATAAATAAATAAATAAATAAAAAGAAAGCTATCATTTGGCTATAGACATTTCCTCGTACAGCCTACAATAACATTGTGTTGGTGCGTGAACGAGTCATTTTTAGTTCTCCGTAAAAGAAAACCATTGGAATGGCCTCGTCTGTACGTTCCACACTTGTTTTTGTTCGCCCTCAGACCTTAAAAACAACTGCGGCTAGAGGGCTGAAAATTGGTATGCTGATCATCCACACTCCAACCATCAAAGCTACCAAATTGCAGCTCTCTAGCCTCAGTAGTTTTTCATTTTATTTGAAGTTAAAAATTTAGCCACAATCGTGCGTCTACCAACAATATAGGACAGACCACCATCGGCCGTGGTTAAAGTTTCATGGGCCTCGACTCGCACAGCATTATACAGAGACCGGTACAAGATATGTCTATTTTCGGTGGGCTTTATCATAAGCTGTATAGAAAACTCGAAAGTTGGGCGCATTTTTTACTTTTTTTCTCAGTGTATTTAAAGTAATGGTGAGAGACAGTTTTCATATAAGAGGGCTTATCATTCAGAAATTATGCCCCGCCAGAGGTTATAAAAAAAACGCCCATATCCTGTGTGTGTGTGTGTTGCATGTATACGTATACAATTGAGAGAAGCTCATAATAATATATCACAGGAATGATCGTACATGATCTTAAAAAAAAACAGTTAAAATAAATGAAGAGATCCAGACTTCGAGAACCTCTGAATTCCTTCTGCCTTATTTTATTTCAGGCCAGGTATCTCAACAGAATTTTCGACTGACTTTTATCTTTATACAATAATGATCGGAACTGAAGGAAAATCTAATGAGATACCATTTTAAAACTGTCCTCTCAAGAAATAATTTATCACTGTCACTAATTGTATTCGAGTCCAGGGAACGTAAGGACCGTAAAT
>NC_087211.1:69383391-69388112 GCF_015104395.2 Macrobrachium nipponense | reverse complement strand
ATGTTCACGTATACTGGACTGTTCGGGATTTGATAATGAACATCCAGTACGAAACTAACTCCCTTGTGGCAGTCTATGCGAACCCTCATCATCCTCTGAGAAGAACCCACGTAATTTCCGAGACTACATCTGGGACAAGAAAATATTTGTACACTATACCAGAGGACATGAGGGGCATAAACGATCTTTAAAATTTAAAAAACATGGATCCAATTGTTAGTGGATTGACCGGGAAATGAGTTTTACCTTTAATTGCGCCAAAGTGTTTTTGTACGATTTTTTGTAAATTCGGCCCTAAAGGAATCATCGTGTAAATATGGGAATCGGGCATAAAAAGGAAGCTTTGGAACATAAATTTCATTGGTGTTGGTGCAAAACTCTTTATTAAGGACCGTTGTAAATATTCTGTTGACGAGCTTGGTGGGAAAGCAGTTATCCTTAAAAAATATGCTAAAAGAAAGGCAATTTCTTTATGAAATACGTGCCAGTTAGACGTAAGGGAGACGGCTCTATATACAAGGGTAAAAATTGAGTTAGATTTAAAATTACTAAAAAAAAACAAAAGCTATGAAAATTCGTTCCCAAACCTGTAAACAAATGTCTTTTTTTCCTAAAAAAAATTGTAGTGTTAAACTTACTGTTTTCACGAAATACTTCTACATCTAAAAACGGAAGACGGTCGTTCATTTCACTTTCAAGGGTAAACTTAATATTTGGGTGATATGAATTAATGAATTCTAAAAAATGCATGGCATGGCAATCAAATTACGCCTGAAAAGGGTGAAGGTGTCGTCAACGTATCTTTTATAAAATAAAGGGCGGAAGGAAAGAGGGCACTCGTCAAAAAGCGCTCTTCCAGCGAGCACATAAAGATATTGGAAAAGGTAGGACCTAACGGAGACCCCATAGCCATACCCTCCACTTGTCTATATAAGTTATTGTTAAAAAATAAAGGCGTGTCCAGCACCGCCATTTCTAAAAGAGACTTAAAGGTAGAACGATTAAAATTGTGAAAGTACGATCAGGTTGGGGAAATAACTTGTCTAAAATTATGCTAATGGTCTCCCCTAACAGGAACATTGGTAAAAAGGGATTCAACATCAAAGCTCGCCATAAATGTATCAGAATCTTGGGGGAAGTACTGATTCTTTAAACGATTTTGAATTTGAAACTGTATATTGATTCTTAGTTAAAGGTTCAAGCAACGGGACTAAAAATTTCGCAAGTTGATAATTAGGTGTATTGTAAGACGCTAGAATAGGCGGAGGGGAACACTAGGTTTATGAATTTTGGGTAGGCCATACATAACACCAAAAGGAAGAGCCGGTGGAAAACAGGTGACGATAAGTTTCTTCGTTAATGACATTATTCTTTCTTCAGAGATCTCAGAAATCGGTTGATTTTATCTTCGGTACGAAAAATGCTTTGGTAGTCAGGTACACCTATCTTTGTGAATTTAGTATGATCATTAAGGATAGTTTCCATTTTCGAATTATAAATCTGATTTATTGAGAATGACAGCCCCCTTCCCCTTATCTGGTTTCACAATTATGATGTCTTCACGCTTAGCCAAATTTTGTATTAGATCAAAATCACATTTTTTGAAAAAAGGAGCCCAATTAGTTTTTAACTTTTGAAAAAACACGTTGAGATAGACTAGATAATTCATTTTTGTAAACCACTCAAAATTATTTGGCATTAAGAGGGAGGGAGTTTCAACCTCTGAAAATCGATTCTAATGGTAAGAAGAATTGGTTATATTTTGGCCTATAAATTTGGTAAACAAAATCCACCCAACCCCCAGGGAACAACAAAAAATTCTTCTCGCTTAGATAAAATATAATTAGAAAAGTTGAAAACTGTGGCGCGATTCTCACAAAATTTAGGAACGAACACCCATGCTTTTTAAGTTTGTTAAATTGCCTATCCTGTGCCATATCATAAAATTTTGTAAACTTTTCGTAAAAAGACTACGGAATAAAATACTGTCGATAAAAGAGAGAGAAGCTAAAATTTCATTTCGTAAAGAAACAATTTTGGGTTCATATTGGTCAACGAGTCTTTGTTTACATCTCATTTCTGTATACAATAATTGTTTGGTAGTTTCTTTGTAAATATGAGAAGAGTAGAGAGAGGCTTTTATATAATTTAAAATCGTAGAAAGTTAGGTATAATGCCATTGTTACTACAATACTGTAAAAAGTCAAAGTCAAGTTTGGCCTTTTCAGATTTCTTACACAGTTTTTCCAAAGTTCTACATTTACTCAGAATATCTCTTCCATAACGTAGACGTATAAGTTGGTGCAAGTGGTCGACACCCCTGGGAACGAATTTTCATAGCTTTTGTTTTAGTAATTTTAAATCTAACTCAATTTTTACCCTTGTATATAGAGCCGTCTCCCTTACGTCTAACTGGCACGTATTTCATAAAGAAATTGCCTTTCTTTTAGCATATTTTAAGGATAACTGCTTTCCCACCAACGCTCGTCAAACAGAATTATTTACAAGGTCCTTAATAAAGAGTTTTGCACCAACACCAATGAAAATTATGTTCCAAAGCTTCCTTTTTATGCCCGATTCCCATATTTACACGATGATTCCTTTAGGGCCGAATTTACAAAAATCGTACAAAAACACTTTGGCGCATTAAAGGTAAAACTCATTCCGGTCAATCCACTAACAATTGGATCCATGTTTAAATTTAAAGATCGTTTATGCCCCCTCATGTCCTCTGGTATAGTGTACAAATATTCTTGTCCCAGATTAGTCTGGGAAATTACGTGGGTTCTTCTCAGAGGATGATGAGGGTTCGCATAGACTGCCACAAGGGAGTTAGTTTTCGTACTGGATGTTCATTATCAAATCCCGAACAGTCCAGTATACGTGAACATAGCAAAAAATGTAAAGTTAATATTAAATATGAAGATTTTATTGTTGTTGGTCAAACCTCCAGCCAAATGAACTGTTGATCCTGGAGAGCCTTTTATTAAACAACTTGTTCCGCAGTTGAACAACCAGACCACCTCCCCCACACCCCCTTGTTTCTCTCTTAAGCCTATGTTTCTGTGTACATTCTTTTAGTTTTATTTATCTCTTACCATGGTAGGTTCGACCCCCAGTGCTCCTCAAGTATTTTTTCAACTTTGTATTTTACTAATTTATTTATTTGGTTTTTTGTTTTAACTTTCCATCTGAACTTTTAACTAAAGTATGTGCTTTTAACTTCTCGTGTTGTTTTATCAATTGTTAGTGTATTTTTATCTATGTGTGAAGTTTCGTTTTTCATTTTAACTAGTTTGTAAATAATTTTTAGACTATTTTCAAATCAAATTTAATTTATATTAGTCATTATTTATTATACAGACCCTGAAGATGCATTCTGCCGAATGCGAAACGCGTCGGAATAAAGTGTAAAATACTTCGCCATGTTTGTTCCTGCTCCTGCTCCCGTGCATTATATATATATAATATATATATATATATATATATATATATATATATATATATATGTGTGTGTGTGTGTGTGTATATAATATACCGTGGTGTTTGTGAAATCTCGTTAAATAGCTGAGTTGAATCGTGTTGAATATAGAATCTAGGCCAAAGTCTAAGCATTATGCTAGATTCACATCAACCGTGCATATGATGTCTAGGCTAGTCCTTTGCGACGCTCCTGATTGGCTGTTGATAAGCCAATCACAGGGCTGGAAACTCTCATTCTCTCGAGAGAGTTCACATGGGTAGGATCTATTTTCCACCTCTCCTAAGGTACACGTATCCCTCAGGAGAGGTGGAACATACATCCTGCCCATGTGAACTCTCTCGAGAGAGACAGAGTTTACAGCCCTGTGATTGGCTTATTACCAGCCAATCAGGAGCGTCGTAAGGGACTGGCCTAGACATCGAATGCACGGTTGATGGGAATCTACAGTAGGAACTGTAAGTTGAAGAGAATAGGAAAGGAGGTACAGTAAAAGGAACAAAAGCCGTTAACTAGCTGCATCAGGGTATCAAGGAATATCTGACGAAAATGGTTTATACTAAGGTGTCACATAAGTTATATTTACGGATTTACCGTCTTGTTTCACATTTCCACTTCCGATCGGAAGTTTAATGACTATATTGTTGGAGAGAGAGAGAGAGAGACTAACAAATACCTTGCGATAAACCTCACGACAGCAGTGGACACATAGGCAGACAGACGGAAAGAAAAACGAAAAAAAAGAAAAAAAAACAGCGGAAAACTAACCCTTGCCCCGAATATAGCGCGATAAAAATGCAAAAATATGTTCATAAATATATCGAGGGGCACATTCGTACAAATCGCATTTCGGTTGCGTATCGGCAGCAATAAATAAGCATAACTGAACAAAATCACCGCAAAAACATTAGCGAGTGTCACACTCGCGTGGAAATACTTTCCATGTCTGGAAGTCATGCAGGTCATATCATGGATAATTTGTACCACGTCCTGGTGATGGTTTACGAACTTTTTGAAGGATATGAGAACGGTGAGAGAGGTGCTAAAGATGTATTAGAGATTATCAACTTATATATATATAATATATATATATATATATATATATATATATATATATATATATATATATAATATATATATATATATATATATATATATATATATATATATATATATATGATATAGGTATATATATATATGTGTGTGTGTGTATGTGTGTGTGTGTCTGTTACATGCAATT
>NC_087211.1:69363391-69378391 GCF_015104395.2 Macrobrachium nipponense | reverse complement strand
ATGTTGTATTTCCCACTTTATTTCATTTGCTTTGTCTCGTTCATTCTGATAAATTCAGTATAAGCTTATTTAGACCAACAGTAATTTTACTTTATTTTCTAATCGTCTTCAATTTCCCCTCTATTCTCTGCAATGTAATTCAAATTACGTTGGAATTGTCCACCTGGGGTTCAGGAAAAACCCCAGATGTGTTTGGTAGGTTGTCTGTAGGGTTCAGGAAATCACAACTGGCTTTAGAAGAATGGCTGTGGGGTTCTGGTAACCCCAGTTGGGTTTACCACGTTGGCTGTGGGTCCAGGTAACCCCAGTTGTGTTAAGTAATGTGCTGTGGGGTTCAGAAAACCCGTTGTGTTCAGTAGGGTTTCTGTGGGTCTCAGAAAACCCCAGTTGTGTTTGGTAGGCTGGCTGTAATGTTCAGGTAACCCCAATGGGGTATAGTAGGTTGGTTCTGAGGTTCAAAAAACCCTAGTTGGAATTAGCTGGTTGGCTGTAGGGTTTAGGAAACTCAGTTGGGTTTAGAAGGTTGGCTGGGGGTTTCAGAGAACCCCATGTGTTTTAGTGGTGGCTGAATGTTTCAAAAGGAACCACGTGGGTTTAGTAGGAGACTCTTGCGGTCAAAAAAAAAAAAAAAAAAAAAAAAAAAAAAAAAACCCCAGTTGGATTTAGGCAGGTTGGGTGTGGGGTTCAGGAAATCCCCGGTGGGTTTAGTACGTTGCCTGTGGGGTTCAAGAAACCCCAGTTGGGTTTAGTGGGTTGGCTGTGCGGTTCAAAAAACCCCAGTTGGGTTTAGTAGGTTGACTGTGAGGATCAAAACACCTCAGTTGGATTTAGCAGGTTGGCTGTGGGGTTCAGGAAACGCCAGTTGGGCTTAGTAGTTTGACTGTGGGGTTCAGGAAACCCCAAGGTGAGTTTATTGGTTGCTTTAGGTTAAGATGGTCATATGTTAGCACAAGCCCTTGTCAAATGGTAGTCAGTACATGCAGTAATATATTACTGAGAATATGAGACCTTTTGTGAGCCTCTGGACTCATCCAACCAACTGAGACAATGGATACCCCTGCGGTTAGCAAAGGGTATCCAAGTACCCCCTGAAGTTACTGCTTACAGTGCGTCATGCCCGACTCACTGTAGAGGTTCTTTGCAGTGTCTTCCTATTAAGCCCTACATATCTGAGTTGCTTTCTACCTTTTTCGTTTTATCCTCACTTTGAGATCATTTCCCATTTAGCTGTTCTGCTTCTCTAACTTACTTTGTTTCATTTTCAATTCTTTGAAGGACAAATCCTTTGGCTGAGCTGTTTAACTCAGTGGTCTCATTAAACAACCGATAATAATAATAATAATAATAATAATAATAATAATAATAATAATAATAATAATAATAATAATAATAATAATAATAAGCCTTGGGGTACTTCGTAAAGTGTCATGATATGCAATTATGATAAAAATAACAGTGTTAATGAAGTAATTAAAATCTCAACTATTTGGCTAAAACCAGATTACCTTTTTTGTACCGTACTTAAGTTATTCCACAACTATTCTATAAACGTCCCTTCGGCCTCTAGCTGCCATCTCTTTCATTTCTTTTCCTGTACCTCCGTTCATAATCTCTTTCTTTCATCTTACTTTCCATCCTTTCCTAACAATTGTTTCGTAGCAAAACTGCGAGGTTTTCCTCCTGTTACACCTTTCGAACCTTAAATGTGTTTCCCTTTCAGCGCTGAATAACCTCATAGGTCCCAGTGCTTGGCCTTTGGCCTAAATTCTACTATATCTCAATTCAGTGAGTATACTTCGTTACCTCAAATGGCAACCGATGGCAACTATCTATTTCCGAGTATTTCGTTACCTGAAATGGCAACCGATGGCAACATTCTATTTCTGAGTAACTATCAATTTCCGAGTACTTCGTTACCTCAAAATAGCAACCGATGGCAATTATCTATTTCCGAGTACTTCCTTTCCTCAAATAGCAACCGATGGCAACTATCTATTTTCCAAGTATTTCATTACCTCAAATAGCAACCGATGGCAACTATCTATTTCCGAGTACTTCCTTTCCTCAAATAGCAACCGATGGCAACTATCTATTTTTCCAAGTATTTCATTACCTCAAATAGCAACCGATGGTAAGTATATATTTCCGAGTACTTCGTTACCTCAAATAGCAACCGATGGTAAGTATCTATTTCCGAGTACTTCGTTACGTCAAATAGCAACTGATGGTAAGTATATATTTCCGAGTACTTCGTTACCTCAAATAGCAACCGATGGCAACTATCTATTTTTCCAAGTATTTCATTACCTCAAATAGCAACCGATGGTAAGTATATATTTCCGAGTACTTCGTTACCTCAAATAGCAGCCGATGGTAAGTATCTATTTCCGAGTACTTCGTTACGTCAAATAGCAACTGATGGTAAGTATATATTTCCGAGTACTTCTTAACCTCAAATAGCAACCGATGGTAAGTATTTATTTCCGAGTACTTCGTTACCTCAAATAGCAGCCGATGGTAAGTATCTATTTCCGAGTACTTTGTTCGCCGTCAAATAGCAAACTGTGGTAAAATATCTATTTCCGTTTACTTGTTACCTTCAAATTAGCCTCAAAGAATGGCAACCGATGGTAAGTATCTAATTTCCGAGTACTTCGTACCCTTTAAATAGCCAAATGATGGTAAGTATCTTTATTCCTAGTTAATCCGTTACTCAAATAGCAACCGAATGGTAACGTATCTATTTCCGAGTTTACCTTCGTTACTCAAATAGCAACCGATTGGTAAGTATCTATTTCCAAGTTTAAATTCGTCACCTCAAATAGCAACCGATGGTAACTATCTATTTCCGAGTACTTCGTTACCTCAAATAGCAACCAATGGCAACTATGTATTTCCGAGTACTTCCTTACCTCAAATAGCAACCGATGGCAACTATCTATTTTTCCAAATAATTCATTACCTCATACCTCGAATAGCAACCAATGGTAGATTCATTTCCCAGTACTTTGTTACCTCAAATAGCAACCAATGGTATGTATCTATTTCCGAGTAATTCGTTACGTCAAATAGTAACCGATGGTAAGTATCTATTTCCAAGTACTACGTTACCTCAAATAACAACCGATGGTAAGTATCTATTTCCGAGTACTTCGTTACCTCAAATAGCAACCGATGGTAAGTATATATTTCTGAGTACTTCGTTACCTCAAATAGCAACCAATGGTAAGTATCTATTTCCGAGTACTTCGTTACCTCAAATAGCAAATGGTGGCAACTATCTATTTCCGAGTACTTCGTTACCTCAAATAGCAACCGATGGCAACTATCTACGTATTTCAGAGTACTTCGTTACCACAAATAGCAACCAATGATAGGTATCTATTTCCGAGTGATTCGTTACCTCAAATAGCAACCAATGGTAAGTATATATTTCTGAGTACTTCGTTACCTCAAATAGCAACCAATGATAGGTATCTATTTCCGAGTACTTCGTTACCTCAAATAGCAACCAATGGTAAGTATATATTTCAGAGTACTTCGTTACCACAAATAGCAACCAATGATAGGTATCTATTTCCGAGTACTTCGTTACCTCAAATAGCAACCGATGGTAAGTATATATTTCTGAGTACTTCGTTACCTCAAATAGCAACCAATGGTAAGTATCTATTTCCGAGTACTTCGTTACCTCAAATAGCAAATGGTGGCAACTATCTATTTCCGAGTACTTCGTTACCTCAAATAGCAACCGATGGCAACTATCTACGTATTTCAGAGTACTTCGTTACCACAAATAGCAACCAATGATAGGTATCTATTTCCGAGTGATTCGTTACCTCAAATAGCAACCGATGGTAAGTATCTATTTCCGAGTACTTCGTTACCTCAAATAGCAACCGATGGTAAGTATATATTTCCGAGTACTTCGTTACCTCAAATAGCAACCGATGGTAAGTATCTATTTCCGAGTAATTCGTTACGTCAAATAGCAACCGATGGTAAGTATCTATTTCTAAGTACTTCGTTACCTCAAATAGCAACCGATGGTAAGTATCTATTTCCGAGTCCTTCGTTACCTCAAATATCAACCGGTGGTAAGTATCTATTTCCGAGTACTTCGTTACCTCAAATAGCAACCGATGGTAAGTATCTATTTCCGAGTAATTCGTTACCTCAAATATCAACCGATGGTAAGTATCTATTTCCGAGTACTTCGTTACCTCAAATAGCAACCGATGGTAAGTATCTATTTCCGAGTACTTCGTTACCTCTAATAGCAACCGATGGCAACTATCTATTTCTGAGTACTTCGTTACCTCAAATAGCAACCGATGTGCTAAGAATCTATTTCCGAGTACTTCGTGACCTCAAATAGCAACCGATGGTAAGTATCTGTTTCCGAGTATTTCGTTACCTCAAATAGCAACCGATGGTTTCAAATAGTAACTAATGGTAAGCATCTATTTCCGAGAACGCCCTAAAATAGCGTATGCGGGAGACGAACGGAAAGCGTATCGATGATACGCCTCCTGAGTTCTCGATGAAAGCGAAACCGAACCTTCGGTGACGGAGTGCATGAACGTGTCCTTGCATTCACGCAGTACCTTTAAAGTGAAATTACGATGCGTTTATGAAGAATAAATATATTTCCCCCCCTTTTCTTTCTTCATTTTTTATTTTCCTCGGTTGTATGGGGTACATGATAAAGTAAAAATCATGGGGAAGGTATTTGCAATCCCATTTTTTTGTACTTCTGCAGTAATCAGAATAATAGCGATCGTAACGATAAACAAGTAAAAATTGTGCAGAAGTTCCTTCTGTGCAATCGAGTTTGCTGTACAACGTATAATGTTGCATAAAACTATCAACTGTGACCGGCAGCTCTCCAGTTGCTCACCAGATGCGGTAGAGTTAGGGTGCGTCCCATGGCTCCAGAAAGCGCTGCCAGATGTATAACCCATGGGTAACTTTAACCTTAAATAAAATAAAAACTACTGGCGTTAGAGGGTTGCAGTTTGGTATGTTTGATGAGTGTTGGGAGTATGATCAAAATACCAACTTGCAGCCCTCTAGCCTCCGTAGTTTATTTTGGATCTGAGGGCGTACAAATCATTTTACTATATATCAGTAGTAATCTAAATAGTGAATACCTATGGAACTATCTTTACATATGAACAATTGCTAGTTTGTATAACTGATTGACTGAGTAATCGATTGATATCTCAATCTGGGGTCACAGCAAACATGGGTATGAGTGTAGTATGTTTATACAACTCCAAAAGGAAAATAATAAATTTCCCATAAATGGAAGATTTAACTTTCTGGAGACTGTTTACAGGAAAGAATAGGATCAACGACATAACCTATTTACATTTTATACAGTTGCAACAGCTTTTGAATGGCCTAATCAGGCCTTAAAAAATCCAAACGCTCTAGATATCTAATGAATGCTAAAGTGTAATACTTTGATGTGAAAAAAGACAGGTCGAATGCAATTTGCTGTAATGATAATTAAAATTAAGGTTAAAATTAGAAAATTGGAACTTTATTATATATGATTATACTATTAAGAAATGAATTTCAAAATATGTAATATGTAGAATTCACCATGTTAATATAATGTGAAATCATTATTGTATTATGTTAATATTAGTTAGAAAATTGTACCTTTACCCAAATATAATTATGGATAAACCACACTTTACATTATACTCTTACTAATACTTAACTTTCTAAACTATTCCCTCACTCTTCTTTCACCCATCTTACCTATCAGCTAGAAAAAAAAAGATGAAAAAAAATGTATACCAATACCCTGGTGCCCACATGACGTCAAACCACCACTACAACGATCTCTGCCAACGAAAACGGCAATAGAACTGAAACAGAAACCAGTATATATCTCAACATTACGAAGTGCGCAACAGGAGGTTACAAAGAATAAATAGCACTTTATTCTCTCCATAACGGCCATTAAACTACTCCAATGGCCATGGGCAATTGACCCCATGAGCAAACCAGCGTGACACGTGATAGTTACCTGAGGGAAATTCACTAGCGTCACGCCAGTGTCGTTGCTCTTGAGTGGACGCGCAAGTGAGCACTGCGTGATCTTGCAGTATCATGGTAACTGGAATACCTTAGGGTGCCGTTTGTTGAGAGAGAGAGAGAAGAGAAGAGAGAGAGAGAGAGAGAGAGAGAGAGAGAGAGAGAGAGAGAGATATGCCATTCATATTTTCATGAATCGAAGTACAATCATGCAATGCATGCCAAATATTCTCCCGTGCACAGAAATACATGCACACACATGTGCACACACATACACACACACACACACACACACACACACACACATATATATATATATATATATATATATTTATATATATATATATATACATATATATATACTAGATATATATATATATATATATGTATATCCAAAATATATTATATAGATATATATAAAACATATATATAAATATATATACAATATATATATATATATACTTTATACATATAATGATGTATACATATACCTATACTTTATATACACTATTATGAATATATATCATATAATATATATATAGATACAATATACATACATATATATATATATACTATATATATATATTATATATATGAACTATATATACATATATAACAATTCTTTATAACACATATATGTACAATATCTAGGTAATACTATACATATACATACATACATACAACAATATATATAACATTACCTTTAATATATAAATATTATTTGTAATATATAATACTACATTATATTCAATTAAAATACTAAATAAAGTAATAAGTTTGTTTTCTAAATCAGTATTACCTAATACATATATCTATGTCTATATATCCACAATGTATACATACCATACATACATACATAACATACATACATACATATATATATATATATATATATATATATATATATATATATATATATATATATATACATATATTCATAAATATCTATAAATGTATATATGTTTTGTTTTCTATCACTATTCATATCAATATTAAACATCCTTGACGCCAGTTTTAAACCAAACACAATAATCTGGACATTATTATGCAAGGTTAATGCTCACCGTAAAAGCAGGCAACTTCTCTAAGAAACTAATACACTAATTCGCCCTACAACTTTAATAATTTCGACATACATCAACGAATCCTATCATCAGCTTTCGCTAGATCAATGTATTTCTTTCCCACTTTATTGCTTGTCTCTTAAAGCATTTTACACAACGTTTTGTCAGTGACCAATTCTACCACATTTCCTCTAGCCTAATATGACACTGTTCTATCCCTAAGAAGCCTTCTGCAAACTATTTCGCTTTCTATTAAAATATTTCCAAGTATACTAAGCAATAATGTTCTTTTATAATACTTACATTCTTTCTCAACATTCACCCTCTTATAAGAGGGTAACTGTATTTCTTATCAATCTCAAAGTAACGTCTCCTTCATCCGAAGTATCACATTAATGATCTATCAACGTCATGCAGTTTCTATTCTTCACCGTTTCATTGTCCTATTAGTATCACCTCCGCCCCCCGACCCATAAAAAAAACATCCATTTTTATCACCCAGATCTCTTTCTCTTTCATTTTATCATTCATCAATCTTCCGAAGCCTTTTTGTCATAAGTACATGTCTCAATTCTTTTCACACGCTCGCACACAAACCCACACACACACACACACACACATACACCCACACCTAACAGAACAAGCTCAAAGGTCTAGTAAGTACCCAGGCCTTGAACAAGTTAAACTCTTTGGTCGATAAAGTCTATTGACGGGGCTTCATAATTTAAACGTCTAGGCCAGGCGTGTTATTTGAAATATACACGATTTTTCGCAATGTCCTGATGTCATTCGAAGCAGTGCCACGACACCAGGTCACGAGAGTGACCTTTAATTGACCTTCAAAATATTCCGAGTGCGCCCACACAAACGCTAGCTAGCAAAATTTATTATCTGGTATTAAATAACTTTATACGTAAAGAAAGATAGAATGACAGGTTGTTAGTGCGATGAATGTTTTACAGTTAAAGGTTCTAACTTACTTCATATTTTGTCATTTTCTCTGTATTAGGTTGGCAACTGGAAAAATTAATACAGAGGAAGATTATGACAAATGATTAATATGCATCATAATTATATGAATAAAAAGAAGAGCCATTTTCCTCTTATTCCATCATTCATGAAAGATTATATAGATCGATATTTAATTTTCCATGTACACCCAAGTGTTGGAAATCACTCTCCTACAGTCAGGCTAATGAAGAGAGAGAGAGAGAGAGAGAGAGAGAGAGAGAGAGAGAGAGAGAGAGAGAGAGAGAGAATTAAATTGACATATAAAATAAGTTAGCTAATTAACTGTTTTTGTTTAATATACGAGTGAATGAATCATCGGTCTACCTTCTCCCATCCTTCGGGGCCAGAACCCAGCCAGTCTATATATTCTTCTAGTGCTAAGTTTGATTGTTCCCAAAATCGGGCCACAACTTCAATTGCGACACATTGCTTGCTGTCCCACTGCCCTTTACATGAGGAGATTTTGTCATCTACTGCTTCCCGTCCCCATACAGGAGTCTCGCTCACAATCGGCTTTGTGAGTTACACTGTAGACAGTACCATAGGCTGCTGTTTACAGAGCGCCTGCGGCACTCAGCAGCCTCGTGCTCTGCATTTTACTTTTTCTGCCAAGCTGTCTATCTCCTCTAACTTCCATTGCTCTCATTTTCATAATGATTTGGGCCTTGAAATTCTCAACTCTTAAATCAGTGCTCTCGCTAAACTTCATAATAATAATAATAATAATAATAATAATAATAATAATAATAATAATAATAATAATAATAATAATATCACACAACAAACATGCAACATGGCTCCAGGAAGTCAAGGCAGAAGAAACAGGGAGAATAAAACAAAGATTCAAAGAGATCACGACAGACACAGTCAGACACCAACTAAAGAAAATGCCCAACTGGAAAGCCCCAGATCCCGATGAAGTCCATAGATACTGGCTCAAAAACTTCAAGGCCCTACATCCAAGAATAGCAGAACAACTCCAGCATATGGATGACCACAGGAAGAACATCCTTAGTCCAGAAAGACAAGAGTAAGGGAAATATAGCCAGTAACTACAGGCCTGCCTACCAATAATGTGGAAGTTACTAACCGGTATCATCAGCGAAAGGCTATGCAACTACCTAGACTAGAGGATGCAAATACCATCCCCCACCAACAGAAAGGCTGCAGAAGGAAGTGTAGGGGCACAAAAGACCAGCTCCTGATAGACAAAATGGTAATGAAGAACAGTAAGAAAAGGAAAACCAACCTAAGCATGGCATGGATAGACTATAAGAAAGCCTTCGACATGATACCACACACATGGCTAATAGAATGCCTGAAAATATATGGGGCAGAGGAAAACACCATCAGCTTCCTCAAAAATACAATGCGCAACTGGAATACAATACTTACAAGCTCTGGAATAAGACTAGCAGAGGTTAATATCAGGAGAGGGATCTTCCAGGGTGACTCACTGTCCCCACTACTCTTCGTAGTAGCCATGATTCCCTCCTGGACAATAGTACTGCAGAAGATGGATGCCGGGTACCAACTCAAGAAAAGAGGCAACAGAATTAACCATCTGATGTTCATGGACGACATCAAGCTGTATGGTAAGAGCATCAAGGAAATAGATACCCTAATCCAGACTGTAAGGATTGTATCTGGGGACATCAGGATGGAGTTTGGAATAGAAAAATGTGCCTTAGTCAACATACAAAAGGGCAAAGTAACAAGGACTGAAGGGATAAAGCTACCGGATGGGAACAACCTCAAACACATAGATGAGTCGGGATACAAATACCTGGGAATAATGGAAGGAGGGGATATAAAACATCAAGATATGAAGGAAACGATCAAGAAAGAATATATGCAGAGACTCAAGGCGATACTCAAGTCAAAACTCAACGCCGGAAATATGATAAATGCCATAAACACATGGGCAGTGGCAGTAATCAGATACAGCTCAGGAATAGTGGAATGGACGAAGGCAAAACTTCGCACCATAGACCAGAAAACGAGGAAACATGTGGCAATACACAAAGCACTACACCCAAGAGCAAATGCAGACAGACTATACATAACACGAATGGAAGGAGGGAGGGGACTACTAAGAAATACACAGCGACAGGAGAAAGACAAGCAGAACAGAGTAATGGCATGACAAACCAATGCACGGACAATACATGAGACAGACTAAAGAACTAGCCAGCGATGACACTTGGCAATGGCTACTGAGGGGAGAGCTAAAGAAGGAAACTGAAGGAATGATAACAGCGGCACAGCATCAGGACCTAAGAACCAGATGTCCAAAGAACGATAGATGGAAATAACATATCTCCCATATGTAGGAAGTGCAATACGAAAAATTAAACCATAAACCACATAGCAAGCGAAAGTCCGGCACTTGCACAGAACCAGTACAAAAAGAGGCATGATTCAGTAGCAAAAGCCCTCCACTGGAGCCTGTGCAAGAAACACCAGCTACCTTGCAGTAATAAGTGGTACGAATATCAACCTGAAGGAGTGATAGAAAACGATCAGGCAAAGATCCTCTGGGACTATTGTATCAGAAAAGATAGGGTGATACGTGCAAATAGACCAGACGTGACGTTGATTGACAAAATCAAGACGAAAGTATCACTCATTGATGTCGCAATACCATGGGACACCAGAGTTGAAGAGAAAGAAAGGGAAAAAATGGATAAGTATCAAGATCTGAAAATAGAAATAAGAAATATATGGGATATGCCAGTGGAAATTGTACCCATAATCATAGGAACACTAGGCATGATCCCAAGATCCCTGAAAAGGAATCTGGAAAATTTAGAGGCTGAAGTAGCTCCAGGACTCATGCAGAAGAGTGTGATCCTAGAAACGGCGCACATAGTAAGAAAAGTTATGGACTCCTAAGGAGGCAGGATGCAACCCGGAACCCCACGGTATTTATAGTGTGGGGTTCCGGGTGATAGAGCAAAAAAAAAAAAAAAAAAAAAAAAATAATAATAATAATAATTCACCCTGTGCCCTCGTTAAACTACATAATAATAATAATAATAAAATAATAATAATAATAATAATAATAATAAATAATAATAATAATAATAATAATTAAATAACAATTCACCCTTCATCGTTTTCATAGCAATGGTTACAACTTTAAAAATACGTATCTGAACGGTCCTCCCTAATAACAACGTAAATATATATTAACCGTTATGCAAAAAAGTTCCCCCTCACAGGAATTCATATAAATTTACTTATGCATATCAGACCGGATTTCTTTCCCAGCGAATGATAGTGATATTATAGGTATATATATTTACGTTCCATTTCTCCCCTGCTTTCTTAGACTTCACGCCACTTATTTCTTGGGTAACATAAAACTATTGTGCAATAAATGCAATGCGGATCACAAGATACTAAAAAACGCATTTTACTTTAGAAGGTCTTGGCAATTTACTTAGTCTGCATAAAGTATAACTGTAAAATGAGCCATGAACTGGTAACACAATATTATAATGGTTTAGAATTGCATAAGGAAATATTTTGCAAACTTATGCAATGATATTCAATTAAGCTCGAAGGTCTGTAGTAGAGACAATACTGAATTTTGTATTTCGCACAGAAATAATAAGATTACTCATATTTTGCCGGTTACATCAATAACGAATTATTTCTTTAACAAGTTGTTTTTCGCGGATTTTTAATACAATGGCTCTATTTACTTAAGTTTCGTGAAAACATTAAATGTCAAACACATGTATATGTATATGTGTGTGTGTGTGTGTGAAATTGTAATAGCCTCGTCCTGATTGTGGTATCGTGGATTCGTTTCCCGCTACCGGACATCTTGATTTCTTCAAATTTCTTTGAAATTGGAGCTCAAGGCTTTGTAGTGACAAACGTATCCAAAAATGACCAAAGAATTTGAGAAGTTACGAGGGCATTGTGGCTATTACAATTTCATATGTATCTGGTAAAAATGACCAGTAGATTCTATATATATATTTATATATATATATATATATATATATATATATATATATGTATATATATATATTATATATATATATATATATTATATATATATATATATATATATATATACCAGAGTGGCTAGCAACATCATCCTCAAGATAGCAGCTCGAAACCGGAAAGCCATCATCATCATCATCACCCTCTAGAACCAACGTTTCGAAGAAGGAAACGCGTAGCTATAAAAACAAACACATACTATTGATAAGTATCCTTCCCCAAAGCCATTTCATGACCCCCTTTGACAGTCATCCCACATAATTATCAACACCAACACCTGTTCGACCGAGAGAATCTCGACCAGGATCCGGAAGGTTGCTGCAGCAACTCGGCCGTAGCAACACCTGAACTTTGCGTGTGTTTCCGATTGCTACAATCAAGACATAAGGGAGGACGGGGGGTGGGGGAAATAGGAGGTTATGGGTTGTGTGGGCTTGGGTGGGGAGGTTATGAAGGTCTGATTGATTGTTACGATCATGCCATCGGAGGCTCGGGTCTGACATTGCCAAAGTTTCCCCGAACCTTTGTTTCGCTCGGACAGGAAAATTTCTCTTAGATGTGATCAATGAAAATATATCTATCCATGCTCTGTCAACTCTTTGTCCCAAACCCTTCAGCTCGTCCTACACTGGATGTATAGTTCTAATTTTCTATAAAAGAAAACTATTGAGATGGCTATCTGTCTGTCCGTCCGCGCTTTTTCCCTCCGCCCTCAGATCTTAGAAACAACTGAAGGTGAAGGGCTGCAAATTGTTATGTTGATCAACCACCCTCCAATCAGCAAAGGTTAAAATTAGCCATGATCGTGTGTCACACCGGCTACCACCGGGCCGTGGCTGAAAGTTTCATACAGCATTATACGCTGTACAGAGAATTCGACTACGAAGAAGCAGCTTTGGCGCAATCTTTACTTGTTAATTGTTGTGGTCTCCTCGAATGATTGGCGACTGTGATAATTATTTGGAATTGGTCCCCTTTTGGTGATGGTTCCCCTACTTACCCTGCCTCCATCCGGGCGGACAAGCAGGTTTGCAGGAATATGGGTGGATGTCTCCCTACCCCCCCGATCCCCTAGCTACCCCGCCCGGACAAACAAGGAGCCACTCCGATTTTATTATTATAGATAGTATAGACAATAAAGTAATAATTTTCTCGGTAAAACGCCTCAGTGACGTGATCGGTATGGTGTTGGCCTGCCACCTCGATGGCCGCGAGTTCGATTCTCGGGCATTCCATTGAGGAGTGGGGGATGTGTATTTCTGGTGACAGAAATTCACTCTCGACGTGGTTCGGAAGTCACGTAAAGCCATTGGTCCCGTTGCTGAATAACCACTGGTTCCATGCAACTTAAAAACACCAAACAAACAAAAAACGAAACGATAATAAAAAAAAGTAATGATTTTCTCGATAATAAAAAAGTAATGATTTTCTCGCATCAAACATCCTTGGAAGCTTCGAAGACGAATAAACTACGGTCATTCCAGGTTCCGTTACTAGCCGGCAAGTCACTCCTAAATTTACTCATGTAATTTGGCGCTGAAATGATCTATACCTATACTAAGAGATATACGCTGAAATTGCAGCCCATCTTACGCCACTGGAACTGAACCGAACTGAAAATCATAATAACGATAATAAATAAATATAAATTTGAGAAAACTCGTTCCAAGGCCCAGCAAGATATCGAAAAATGCAATGGCCATCTTTGTAAAGAGATAAGAACCAGGACTGATTGAGAACTCTATTAAACCTGATAAGAACAAGGCAAGGAGGCGACTGTGCTATTTTGGCTCGTTATCTACGCGTCACTTACTCAGAGTTGCTAGTACTAAACACCGTATGGTAAATGTAAAGTAGACGGCCGCAAGAAAATATCGTTTACTAATATAATTTCGCGACCACACAATATAGAAATGGATGTATAGAACACAGGGTGTCCATAAAGTCCCAGTACCATTCTGAGCCATAAATACTTGTAATGGTACTGGGACTTTATGGACACTCTGTACATTTGATCCCCGAGGGGCTTATAGTACTAAACACGGCGTCCCCAAGAGCTTCCGCCATGTTTAGTACTAGCACCGAGGAGATAGTAACAAAAGAATGTGGAAATGAGTATCAATAATAATCCCTTCAAACAACAGAACTCGAATCCAGACCCAACGAGAGTTTACATTATAGTTACATGATTACGGCCGAAGAGGTACTATTTGCAGAGGTTCTTATCAGTACTACGGCATATTTTTGAAAAACTCTCTATCACGAGAGTGTATATAATGCTCTAAGGGGTCCACAATAATAATAATAAAAAAAATGTTAATAGTTCGTGTATAATTTAAAAACCCTTTACAAAGCTTTCGAACCCTTTCCTGGGTTCATCTTCAGTCCAGGAAAGGGTTCGAAAGCTTTGTAAAGTGTTTTTAAATTAAACACGAACTATTAAAAATTTTTTATATCATTATTATTGTGGACCCCTTAGCACATTATTATTATTATCATTCACAAGAAAATGCTATTCATATGGAACATACCAAACAGGAGCCACTAACTTGAAATTCAAACTTCCAAAGAATATGGTGTTCATTAGGAAGAAGCCAGATGATATACAGGGTGTCCAAAAAGTCCCAGTACCGTTAGAAGTATTTATTAGGTGGAATGGTACTGGGACTTTATGACACCCTGTAAAGGGCAACACAGAAAGAAGAGATTCCACTTATTTAACAAATAAATTAATTAATAAAAAGATAAAAAAAGTATTAAAATGTAAGGAGAATAGTATTAGGATAGTAATGCATTCCATCTTGAACTTTTGAAGTTCAAATTGAAGGGAGGAAGTACTTATCTTAGCTCGCTA
>NC_087211.1:69345891-69358391 GCF_015104395.2 Macrobrachium nipponense | reverse complement strand
TTTTTTTTTTTTTTTTGCTCAATCACGGTCCTCAAATTCGACTGGGTGGTATTTATAGTGTGGGGTTCCGGGTTGTATCCTGCCTCCTTAGGAGTCCATCACTTTTCTTACTATGTGCGCCGTGTCTAGGATCACACTCTTCTGCATGAGTCCTGGAGCTACTTCAGCCTCTAGTTTTTCTAGATTCGTTTTCAGGGATCTTGGGATTGTGCCTAGTGCTCCTATGATTATGGGTACAATTTCCACTGGCATATCCCATATCCTTCTCTTTCTCTTCAACTCTGGTGTCCCATGGTATTGCGACATCAATGAGTGATACTTTCTTCTCGACTTTGTCAATCAACGTCACGTCTGGTCTGTTTGCACGTATCACCCTATCTGTTCTGATACCATAGTCCCAGAGGATCTTTGCCTGATCCTTTACTATCACAATATTATTATTATTATTATTATTATTATTATTATTATTATTATTATTATTATTATTCAGAGATGAACACAATTCATATGGAGCAAGCTCACAAGGGCCACTGACTTGAAATTCAAGCTTCCAAAGAGTATGATGTTTATTAGGAAAAATCAGAGGATGTGAAATACAGAAAGAACAGATCCCACTTATTAAAAAAGAAAAAATAATAAATAGATAAATAGATAAAAATGTACGAAAATCATGAACAATAGTATTAGGGTAGTAATGCATTGCATTTTCGCTTGAACTTCTGAAGCAGTTCCAATTGCACGAAGTCCTCTGGGAGGCTGTTCCAGAGTCCAACAGTGTGAGGAATAAAAGACCTCTGGAACTGAGGAATAAAGAACCTCTGGAACTGATGAATAAAAGACCTCTGGAACTGATGAATAAAAGACCTCTGGAACTGATGAATAAAAGACCTCTGGAACTGAGGCATAAAGGACCTCTGGAACTGAGGAATAAAAGACCTCTGGAACTGAGGCATAAAGGACTCTGGAGCTGAGGAATAAAAGACTTCTGGAACTGAGGAATGAAGGACCTCTGGAACTGAGGCATAAAGGACCTCTGGAACTGAGGAATAAAAGACCTCTGGAACTGAGGAATAAAGAACCTCAGGAACTGTGGCATAACGGACCTCTGGAACTGAGGAATAAAAGTTCTCTGGAACTGAGGAATAAAGAACTTCTGGAACTGAGGCATAAAGGACCTCTGGAACTGAGGAGTAAAAGACCTCTGGAACTGAGGAATAAAGAGCCTCTGGAACTGAGGCAATAAAGGACCTCTGAACTGAGGAAATAAAGGACCTCTCTGAACTGAGGAATAAAAGACCCTCTGGGAACTGAGGAATAAAAGGACCTCTGGAACTGAAGGAATGAAGGACCTCTGGAACTGAGGAATAAAAGACCTCGGAACTGAGGAATAAAAGCCTCCTGGAAACTGAGGAATAAAAAAACTCTGGAACGGAGGAATAAAAGGTCCTCTGGAACTGAAGGCGGATGAAAAGACCTCTGGAACTGAGGAATAAAGACCTCTGGAACTGAGGAAAATAAAATAAAATTTCTTCCCCTCTGGACTGAAAGGATAAAGGGAACTCCGGGAGGCTGAGGAATAAAAGAACCTCTGGAAACTGAGGAATGAAGGACCTCTGGACAGGTAAAGCCATAAAGACCCAACTCTGGAAACCTGAGAATAAAAGACCTCTGGAACTGAGGAATAAAGAACTCAGGAACTGTGGCAAATAAAGACCTGGAACTGAGGAATAAGAACTTTGAACTGAGGCCTAAAGGACCTCTGGAACTGAGATAAAAGACCTCTGGAACTGAGGAATAAAGAGCCTCTGGAACTGAGGCATAAAGGACCTCTGGAACTGAGGAATAAAAGACCTCTGAAACTGAGGATTAAAAGACCTCTGGAACTGTGGAATAAAGAACCTCTGGAACTGAGGCATAAAGGACCTCTGGAACTGAGGAATAAAAGACTCTGGAACTGAGGAATAAAGAACCTCTGGAACTGAGGCATAAAGGACCTCTGGAACTGAGGAATAAAAGACCTCTGTTAGCTGAGGAATAAAAAAGACCTCTGGAACTGAGGGAATAAAAGCCCTCTGGAACTGAGGAATAAAGAACCTCTGGAACTGAGGCATAAAGGACCTCTGGAACTGAGGAATAAATAACCTCTGGAACTGAGGCATAAAGGACCTCTGGAACTGAGGAATAAAAGACCTCTGGAGCTGAGGAATAAAAGACCTCTGGAACTGAGGAATAAAAGACCTCTGGAACTGAGGAATAAAGAACCTCTGGAACTGAGGCATAAATGACCTCTGGAACTGAGGAATAAAAGACCTCTGGAACTGAGGAATAAAAGACCTCTGGAACTGAGGAATAAAGAACCTCTGGAACTGAGGCATAAAGGACCTCTGGAACTGAGGAATAAAAGACCTCTGGAACTAGAATTAAATAACCGGCTCTGGAAGGCCATAAAGGCCTCCCTGGAACTGAGGAATAAAAGACCTCTGGATCTGAGAAGTTGGACAGCGAGGCAAATTTTCTGCATATTGGTGGTGCTGCTCAGAAAGTCTGGTTGCTCTCGGTAGATCAAGGGAATTTGGGATCAATTGTGAATGTGAAAGATCTCTGTTGAAATATAAGTTAAGGATCACCTGTTAGGATTGCTAAGGCTGCTTCGTGAATGTCATGTTTTGTAGCAGCAATAATAGAGTTTTAATTAGAAATTCACCCATTTGTAAAGCTGGTGTTTTCAAAATTCCAAGCGAGCACTGTAGTAAAATATATATCGGACAGACAGATGAATACCTTAATGTGAGAATTAAACAACGCAATTATTGTTTTAGAACGGGTATAGAATATCAAGCGCTTTATTTGTGTACAAATACCCATTATGGTATAAGACTGAAGAAACTTCAAAAGCAATCTTGGTGGAATGATTCTACCCATGGGAATGTTGGAATCCTCTAGCATTATAAGTATTATATATGAGTGTGCGCATGTGTGTGTCTTCCTGTATGTGTGCATGTACAAAGTGTTCATATATTTATTCTACAGTCAGCCATTTGTAAATTTTAGTGAGTAACAATCCTTATACAGTGCCACAGGCCCTTCAATTTATTACCTCATTAGCTGTTTTTCATAACTGCTATGTCCATCTGTCCATGATTTATGACTTCCGACTTATTTTACATTTTGTTTGTATTGCTATACCTTATTGGTTCTTTGCAGTTAAATTATTCCTCTCAAGATGTGGATATTGTGACAAACACGCCAAGGAAGCCGTCTTTCGTGTCACCTTATTTCTGATATTCGCAGTAGATTTTCACACACTTCTTGGGTGATTTAATGTGCGCGCGTGTGTGTGTGTAGGTGGGGCGTATATATATATATATATATATATATATATATATATATATATAAAATATATATATATATATTGATATATATATATATATATATATAATATATATATTAGTAATATATATATATATCTATTATATATATATATATACTATATATATAATATAAAAAGTTATATAGATTCTTTTACTGGCACTATAGTATTATTATATTATATTATCTATATATATATATATATATATACATATATATATATATATATATCATTATATTATATATAAGTATATATATATTATATAATATATATTATATATATATTATATAAATATATGTTATCTTATATATTAATTTATATATAGTTTTATATCCATACAATAAAATATAGATTTAAGTTTCTTGGTATCCGCAAATTACCTTTTACTAGCACTATAATATATATAAAATATAGTATATATATATATATATAATAATGTATATATATATATATATATATAAATATATATTTATATATATATGATATATTCGTATATATATATTATATAGTATAATATCTATATATATAGACATATAATAATAATTAATATATATTTATAATATCTATATATATATATAATATATAATAATAACCTATATTTACCTTATTTAGTTTAAGTTTTGGATATTAGCAAATTACGTTTACTGGCACTATAATATATATATATAAATATATATATATATATATATATATTATATATATATAATATATATATATATATAATATATATATATATATATATATATTAATAATATATATATATATATATTAGATATATATATATAATTATGGGGATATAGTCCACAATTATGTTAAAATCCTTATGCAGTAATATGATATATATATTTCCTCTAAAATAAATAAAGCTTTCAAAGAGCAGCTGTGGCCTCATTCAGTAAAACAAGACTACAGCTGATGGTCGAAAGCTTTACTCACTTTACGAGAAATATACATTTCATATTACTACATAAGGCTTTTCTAAAATATATATTTTTCTAAATAACTATTTTAAGGATTTTATATCCCCATTTACTTAGAGGTACGACATAGCACCTAGCTTCTGCATCCATATATATATATATATATATATATATATATATATATATATATATATATATATATATATATATATATATATATATATATATATATATATAAATAATAATAATAATAAAAGGACGCCATAAAAAAACAAAAAATATATAGAGAAAAATACTATACTTCAGATACTGCTGTCTCCCTCTCTGAAATATAGTATTTTTCTCTCTATATTTTGGTGTTTTTATGGTATCCTTTTATTAGATGGAATTCTGTTGTAACAGAACATTTTTACCAGTCATATATATGTATATATATATATATATATATATATATATATATATATATATATTATACATATATATATATATATATATATATATATATATATATATATATATATAGATATAAGATATAGCATATAGATATATTAACCTCCCTAAATTCCTAGAAATCACTGGCCAAATATAAAAGTGATCCAGGTGACATGGTTTCTTCACCTGGAACTCAAGGAAACCGTTGCTGCTATAACTGTATGTAGCTGCTCCGGTCTATGGGTCTGCATGAATGCATCTGAAAGTGCAAGGCCAGATGCCAATGTTTTCTTAACAAAAGTCTTTTGGTCACTCATTTTTTTTTTTTTTTTTCAAATAAAAATTTGATCGTCACCGCATCCTACCTATTGTGTATTTTTGGTATTTTGTGTCAGAAATTTTTTCTAGTGCTGAATTTCGCAAAAATTATTTGTTCTCAAAACATCATTTTTCATTTGGAAAGTACTTTCTTATGGAAGCTGTCATGCAAAGCATCCTTATGAATCTATGTATTCTCTCAACAGCAGTCTTATGGCCACTCATGATTTTAAATAAAAATTCTATTGTCACCACCACCCTCTTTATTAAGTATATATCTGATATTTCTAGTTAGAAGATTTTTGTATTAAATTTTTGCAAATTGTATTTTTTCTGAAGATCATCATTTTTTATTTGGGAGGTACTTTTTAATGGATGTTATCAAAACTATCCTTTTTTAATGGATGTTATCAAAAATATTCTTTTTTAATGGATATTATCAAAACCATCCTTATTATTATATATTCTTGATATTTTTTGTTAGACTTTTTTAATATCAAATTTCGCGAAACAATCATTTATTCTAAAGACCATCACGTTTCATTTTGGAAAGTACTTTCTGATTGTTATGTATTCTTTATATTTCATTTTATTTTTTGTTTTTGTTTTTATAATTATCGCAAAAATTCATTTACTCTAAAAGCCACAATTTTTCGCAAAGAAGGACTTTATAATAAATATTATCTTACATGTAGTTTTCCACAAAGGACTTAAATATCCACTGAAGTAAAAAAAAAAAAAAAAAAAAAAAAAAAACTCGGGGACTGAGCAGGAAGGAAACAATCCGCTGTAGCCACGGGATTTACTCGCAAATGAAACGACGTGAAAATTCATTCTCCCTCTCTCACAACGAGACCCGTCATCAAAGGAATAACCCATCGTAATGCATAGCATTACAATTGCTATTTCAGCCAACGGAACTTTGCACCAGAGAAGTGCATATCTCGGAGACATGACAGGTTGATTACACACACACAACACACACACACACACACACACACAGCCTTTGGACTCGAAGGGCTGACCTCCACGTCGCATGCAAGACTGATTGTGACAACTCCTGTTTGGGAAAGGCCACGACAATAACGTTAGTAGTTACGCCAGCCAGACAGCAGCCGTCGTGATTTGGCAATGAGTGATTTACATGGCATTTTTGGAATTCGGAGTCTACTACTTCCCACTGGAGCTACGAGAGTTTGGCAATTTACCTTGTGATTGAGGGGAGGGAGGTAGGCGAGGTGTTTGGGGACTAGGGTGGGGGGGAGGTTAAAGGGTTTAGTGGATGGGTGGGGGAACTGAGTGAAGGATGGGGGCGGTCAGAGAGCAGGGTTAAGAGCTGTAGAAGGGTGTAGAAGGAGTGGTTTTCGTGGGTGGGCGGGTGTTGGGAGACCACGGCCTCAGCATGACGTCACTGGTTCATGCGGGGTGATTACTCGCGTATGGAACAGATATAAAAAGGTGAGGCAGGTATCACTTGACATCATTACACAGAGCAGCTTCCCTAAGAGAACAAAGATGAAAGTGCTGGTAAGAACGACACCAAAGAAGTTTACCTTTGTTTGTGATACCTGTCGCGGTAGTTTGTTGATTAAGATTTTCGGCTACGGTTCTGGGAACTAACTGGGGCTTACGTATTTTTAGTGGTTCCCGATATTTTTTGACAGGTGTGATTAATTCCCATCGGCCTTATTACGAAAATGAAGTTTTTTCTTTCAATTCATTTTATGTGGCTTTTTTTCTTAAATTCACTATCAATATTGGAAGACTTATCTTTTTTCATCTTCAAAGATTCAAAGTGAATAATTAAATAAATAAAATCTGATGCGAAACAATAATATCATCGGGTCTGAAACAGAAATAACGTTAGGCCAGCGATCATAAAATCATACTATTGCAGTGTTCGGTGAATAATGAATGATTTTGAATAATGAATTCGACAATGCAATATATAAAAATGTAAAATTCAGCGCCATCAGTATCGTATTGCATTAAATATTTATTTGCATTTGTTTGCCAATATCCCCTGGGATATACAATTCGAATTTTTTTTTAAATTTTTAAATGCCTACTAATCTGTCTGTCAGCCAATGTTGCATATTTTGTAAAGCAATTATTTTTAAAAATCTCGTTCGAACCATTTTTATTTATTGAAAAAAAATATTTCATCATTCATTCAACGTGACCTGAGCTTTCATTCGTTAGCAAACCTGTATCAGATATGTATCAGGTCTTAACCTTTTTTTTTTTTATTTACATCATTTTTACATGAACTTTTATCAATCCAGATATTAAACAAATTTATTTATACCTTCATTCGTCTTTACACCTATAGCTATCCATTTGATCATATCTTACACACAAATTCTATATGAGTATTAATCCAGATATTGAATCACATTTATTTGTGTCTAGCATATATTAATCCAGATTTCCAATTATTTTTTCATATTCCTTCATTCATCTGTATAGCGATCGCAATTACTTTTTCGTTATTCACAAAATTTTAAAATCAACATGCATTAACCCAGCAATTGAATTCCCTGTACTTATGCCTTCATTCATCTGTATACCCATCGCAATAACTTTTTCATTATTTATATTTTTTATATGAATATAAGTCAATCCAGATATTAAATTACCTTAATCTAACACTCATCCATTTTTACATGAATATAAACCCATCCAGATATTAAATGAACCTTCATCTATGCCTTAATTCACCTGTACATCTGCAGCAACACATTTTTTATTATTCAAGAATTTTTCATGGACATAAATCAATCCAGATATAAAATTACCTTTAGCCATGCCTTCATTCATCTGTATAACTATCGAAACAACTATTTATCTTTTTTTAATTTCTTATTTAACTTTATTGCGGCGTCAATAACCTAGATGTTGTGACGCCAGTGTTAATAGCCACAAAGCAGGAATCAATCAACAGACAAATTCTATAATTCACTTCTTTCTTTCAGGTGATCCTCGCGTGCCTTGCCTTTGTATCGGCCACCCAAAAGAAGAGGGAGGCCGAAGCTGACCCCGGTGATCTTGGCCATGGCGCCGTAGTCGCCCATTCCGTTACCCATACCCACCATGGGCATGGCCACGGGCATGGCCACGGGCACGGCCATGGATTCGGTCACGGCTTCGGACACGGCATTGGACATGGCATTGGGCATGGCATTGGACATGGACATGGACATGGACATGTCGTCGAACACGTTAGCATTGGGCATGATCACGGATTCGGACATGGGCATGGCCATGGATTTGGACACGGGCATGGCCATGGATTCGGACACGGGCATGGCCATGGATTCGGACACGGGCATGGGCATGGTTTGGGACACGGTCACGGGCATGGCCATGACCACAGCGTCCACGTCGTCGAACACGTAAGCCACGGGCACGGACACGGACACGGCCACGGGCACGATCACGGACACACCATCGTCCACGGAGACATCGGACACGGCGTTGGCCACGGCTTCGGTCACGGCATTGGTCACGGAATCGGACATGGCATTGGTCATGGCCACGGTCTCCACGTGTCTTACGGATACGGGCACGGGCACGGGCACGGACACGGACACGGGCACGATCTTGGTCACCACGGAGGCCTCTACGGATCTGGAGCCGCTTTCGGTTACAAGACGGCCGTTGAACATCCTGGCTACGGCCACTCATACCAGAGGAGGCATGGATACGTCAGTCCACACTACGGATACGGATACGGATACCACTAAGTGAATCTCTGCCTGTCCTATTGAGGCTGCTCTGTGACGCCTGGTGAAGATTAGAGACAGTGGCCTGTTTCTTCACTGATCTAGCATCCGATACGCCTAGGTTAGTCACGAATGTATATTACTGTATATTGATTATGGTACGACTTGCATAGCAATAAAAGTTAACGTAAACACAATGTGCCATTTTATTCATTCATGAGACTGGAAATAAATCATTTATTTTGATTTTGCCAAGAAGTAATTTTTTTTTTTTTTTTTGGAAGGGTTGTGTTACGAATGGCTGCTGTTCATTTGCTAATTCGCTTTGTTTATTTGAACATACAATGTATCAAGAAATATTTACTGAGTCTAGGGTAACTTTAGGGAGAGGTGTTGAATGGTCCAAGGAAAACATTATGAAATTTTATTTACATTAATTTGGTTCATTTCTTTACTTTTTTGGCTTTTTAAAAGCTATCTTGCAACACTGATGAGAAATTCAGTTAAATAAATGCGAACGCCAATGCACCCATTGTATAAAAATTCATGTATTTATATAGAATACATGCAAGAACCCGCATTGAGAGAGAGAGAGAGAGAGAGAGGAGAGAGAGAGAGAGAGAGAGAGAGAGAGAGAGAGAGAGAGAGAGAGAGCATAAGCCTCATACTGTCAAAAATTACAGCCAGACTTCGGAGTTCCCGAGGGAAGTAAATCATCATGTGAACGCATGTATGTATGTTTGTATTTATATATATATATATATATATATATATATATATATATATATATATATATATATATATATATATATATATATATATATATGATATATATGTATGTAATGAGAATGTAATGATATAAAAGCTTTTCCCCTGAGAAATATACGCAAATCATCCAAGCAAAACAAGTATCGAGTTACACAGGAATACACACGTATTTCACGTCACTTACAGCAAGGTACTTCGTCATTCGTAACAGACACACTACAAGATTCACAACGCATTATTAACACTTTCGGATTCCGACGACAAAAAAAAAACGTCATCACTTTCCCAACGTCTGAGATTCTCCCTGGTTCCTCTGGGAAGCTCCAGAGGAGGCCTCCCCCTTCAGTCACTCGTGGGTGGGTTCCTGGGTTCCCCTGCGAGTCTGGGGGGAGACCAAATCGTCTAGAGCCTCTGGGGCTCCATTATTAGACGCAGATGCTTCCCATGGGAGCCTAGAGGCCACTGTTTTAGAGATGGGCCTCTCCCCCGTCTGGAACGAGGAAACAAGGGACAAAGTTTGACAGTTGGGCACTTTTCCGTAGATTCCCAAAGCAGCCAGGGGAAATCTTAACCATTCGGGGGAAGGGATGACGTCACTTTACGCCTTTAGAATCTGAATGAGTTTATTTGGACTGGTGTCAATATGACAGCATTTACTGTGAGGTCACTGAGATGACTACGTTCTCTTCAAATTGGTTTGTGAAATGTAAGTGGAGAACCAAGGAAAACATCCGTCAGGCGAAAGTAATTAGGAGAATTACCAAAAGCTTTGTTGTTGATGAAAATAAGCAGCCCTGGGACTGTTGATCCCCACAAAGTGAGGATTTATAAAAAAAATAAATTCAATAACGGAGCCATTAGGGAGGAGGAGGAACTCATACCCTCAACTAAACGGAAGCACTGAACGAAACGCTTGGGTTAAGAGGTTAAAGAGGTAAAAGACTGTGTGGTGGAAAGAAAAGGATTCTATAAGGATCATTGATAGCAAGAATTGTTTTTAATTAGATCCTGTCGAGAGGTGAAACAAGAGATAAATAGTCTTTATTATAAAAGGAACGTTCTCTGCATATTTCAGTGATGGCTGTGCACCAAAATTAATATTCTACAAAAATTAGCAACGTCAGAAAATTTTTGCTAATTCTCTACAGTATCTATCTCCTTTAGTCTGCCGAATTCTGTGCCCAATTCTGTTTCATCTTGGATGACATTAACGGGGAATGACACGAGTGAGGAAAATAAGAGAGGAAAAAGAAATATGAAATATTTTTAAAGGTGGATTTCCCCCTCAACACCCCCCGCCCCCCGAGAAATAACCCCTACAGGAAAATATGTAGCCAACGAATGTTTGCGTTTCCATTCTCCCTTCTGGAAAAGGCTGACCTTACCAGGACGATAGAATTATGATATATTAAGAGCGAAATTATTATTCCCGTAGAGAAGGTTTTCAAGTATATCTGTAAAAGAACTCATATTAACTTTACATGTTGCTTATTAGTAGTAATATGTGTAAATGACAGCGCTCTTTACGGAATTATGAAATGATAAAGGTTTGTTATTTTCAAGCTACTCCATTTAGGTCTTTTCGCCCCTTATACTTAAGGCTCATATTGGATTCTCCCACTTCACTGTGACCATTGCCGTAGACTTCAGATTCTTCATATTTCAGAAACGTGTTTATTTAGATGCAATATTCGTTAATGTTTAATAGAGGGGCATCCTTTGAGAAGCCAAGTTAGTATTATTTAGTATACTGAATATATGATATAGCTACCTTTGTTTAGTTTTACTTCGCAAAGAGAAGTCTGGACCAGTTTCTCCGCGAAATGAGGCCCAGGAGAAAAGCGGATCCGTCCAGCATGCATCACTGCTCATGGTGCGCATCCAAGATAGTATCCTCAGCAGGATTTGATTGGACCTAAGACATAATTCGGCGCTGAAAATAATGTTGAAATAATTGTTAGAAGGTTGAAATTAAGATGGAAGAAAGAGAATATGAGGGAAGGTATATCAAAAGGAATGAAAGAAGTGGCATCTAGGGGCCAAAGGGACGCTGCAAAGAGCCCTAGGTAATGCCTACACTGCACCATGTGAGGAGCACTGACGGTACTAACCCCCTACGAGGGGATCCTCGGCAGGATGGAATGGATATTGCTTTACATATATATAGAATACCATCACACTGTCTTGAGATATTTAGTCGTAACCCAATTTCTTCAAGGGTAAGACAGAGTTAATTAGGGCAGACAAAGAACTGGACCATTAGTGACAAAAGAGAGAGGGAAATTATGTAAAGCGTCAAATAATAGAAGGCGTGATACGATCTCCAGCTGAATCAGTGAGCATGCGAAAATCTACGGGCAAATAGAGCGTTGTTTCACCAATGAAAATTAAAATAAATACACTATATTTTATAAGAAATAATTGTTGTGTAACAGTTAACATGCACATTATTTTTTACATTTTCATTCTAATAAATATATCATAAATATCCTATCCTAAAATTTCTGTACCTTTAATTCAGCGCAAAACACCTTTTTCAGATCTTTTTAGGCTTTTCCATAGGGATTTCCTACTCTCACAGTAAGACAGCAAGAACAACAACAGCAACATGAACAACAACAACGCAACAAAGTAGCTTGTAGGCTTACTCCCCGAGTAAGCGAAAAATAGCACGCACACACACGGCTTAGTGAAAATAATAGTACCGCAAAACTGCATCTTTTGCTGATTAGCGAAATGGCTCAGTTACCCCCGAAGGAAACAACTACCCGGTCATTCTTTTCTTCTCCGGAGCAATTCAGACAATTAAAAAAAAAAGGAAAAAACAAAAATAAAAAAAAACTATTTGTTCAATTTTCCCAAGACCAGAAATAATTCATTTCCCAGAAACACGGAGCCCAAGTTTGCCCTCAGGGGTGCCTTGCTTCCAATCTTTTTAACCCCTCCCCTTCCATCCTAACCCCTCCC
>NC_087211.1:69323391-69343391 GCF_015104395.2 Macrobrachium nipponense | reverse complement strand
GGTTAGATAATTCTTGGAAGTTCCTTAAACAAAAAATAATTTACTTTGATGTGAGCTGACCAGGATTGGCGATTTTTCTTCATTTTTTAAAATCAAAAGAATAAAAAAAAATCAGTGATTTATTTGATTTTTTATCTATTTGTTTTTTATTCTTTTTTTTATTTGTTAGATGTTTTTTCAATCCTTTTTTTCCTCAAAATGTATTTTATGACAAAATTACTAATAATTCATCTTTTAAGATTCCAGTTCTGGCCTAAAATATGTACTTGCAATTTTTTTATATCGAAATAAATAGATGCAGCACAGTTATGCTTAAGTTTGTTATTAACCTCCATACCAGATTTTTCAATTTGTTTGCTTTCAAATTAAAAAAAATTAAAAAATCATGATTTTTTAAATGAAAAAATCAATGATTTAATCACTTAATTAAATCAGTTTGATTTAATCATTGCCAACCCTGGAGCTGACAAGAATAATTACCGTTCGATCTTGTTTGCAACAGAAAATGTGATCAGAAACTGATGAATGATAAAATAGTTTCCTTCAGCAAAGAAATGTTTTGAGAATGAAACTACTTAATAACTTCGTGCGATTAAAGTAATTTGCCGTTCCTTATATCCCAGTTGTATCGTTTGTTTTTGTCAATAAGTTTTAACATCTCGTAAAATGATCTGTCAAGTTACTTCGTTTTTTTTAACGTTCTTGCAATATTTTCCAAAATCACTGATATAGGTGAAAAAATATAAATCCTTACAATCGAATTCTTTAAATTCTAAAGGTTCGTTTTTCAGCCCGATCTCGAGGCAGGACTACGATAAATTAGGTGTCGAAATGTCCAACACGTTCCTTCTCAACGTAACTTGCGGCTAAAACTTTGGCATCATGCCTCGTTTCCGGGCATAAAAGGCCAACTTTTGTTTATCTTTTATATAACTTTGTGGAGGAAAAAGGTGGGCATTCTTTTGGGGAGAGTAATATTACGAGGAAATAAATAAATGTAAATGTATATATATATATATATATATATATATATATATATATATATATATATATATATATATATATATATATATCAGTAGAAGGATCCACAATAATATTACTGTTTATCAAGACGAAATATATTTGCAGAAATATTTACAATGCTTAGAACTTTCGTCATTCCTTCTGTGGACTTGATCGGTAACCAAAGGATGGACGAAAGTTCTAAGCACTGTAAATATTTCTACAAGCATATTTCGTCTTCATAAACAAGAATATTACTGTGGATCCTTCTACTGATTACTTAGAAGCACGATACGGTGTTTTTATATTGCATATGCATATATATATATATATATATATATATATATATATATATATATATATATATATAGATATATATCATAGTAAAATTAAAATATCCGTGGAAAATAGCCTCTACACACTACGTATTTACGCCAGACATCGGGAAAATATTTTAGTCCACGCTGATACGAAGTAAGAAGAGAAAATGTGTATCGGTTTTATATTCCCATTTTCGTTTCCCCAACCATATCCCACCCTCATCCCTCTTTTTATTATTATTATATTATTATTATTATGGGGTGATATGCATCTTCAAAGTAGAAAATAAGGTTATTGGTAAAATGTAATATAATTATTGGTTTTTTGCCATATTGGATTCAGTTCCGATATTGGTGTGTCCCACAGAGAGGCTTCATAATTACGCTTCAGCGATGGTATAGTGAAATAAAATCAAATGCGGATATGCCCCCCCCCCCCCCCTCACCCTCTCTCTCTCTCTCATTGTTCGCATCTCAAAAAATAACCACGACCTAACTCAGGAAATTACGCATTGAAATACAGCCAACACATTAACAATTAATCCTGAACACGAACGTTATAATTTCGTATATAATTTCCTGTTCGTCCGTCTGTCCGTTTTTTTCTTTGACGAAAATACAACGGAAAAAATATTGATTGCAATGTAGGTTTCCTTACGCTAATTCCTATTGCTATAAATTTTCTTACGGAATCATTAAAACTGAAATCATTGTGACTATTATTTCCCGGTTTTCATCCCTCATTCTTTTCTAGCAAAAATAAAACAGAAATATATAATGAATGAATGCAAATAAATCTCCTTATGCTAATTCTTATTATCGTAAATTTTCTGGGGTGATATTTACATTGGATTTTGTGGTGTCTATATTGCCCGTTCGTCCATGTAATGTTTTTTTTTTCCCCGACGGATCTTCAACGAATTCAATAAATTCAATTGAATTTTCTTACACTAAATCTTATCGGCAGAAATTCTCTTACGTAATAATTAGAACTGGATTCATTGACCTTGAAATTGTCGATTCTCTTCTGTTCTTATGTCCAAGTCTCGACATTCTTACATTTTATCTTTTATTACTTCTTTTATATTTTCTTTTTTTTTTATTTCATCCCGAGTTCAGAGAAACTTTATTCAACGAATTAGAGAAACATTTTCCTTCTATTTCGTTCCTTTTTTTTCTCTCATTATTTCCTCCTTCGTTGCTTTCGCTTTTTCTCTCTTGCGAATCCGAGGTTTCATTATACGAAGAATGCCATTATATTAAAATACCACTTTTAACGTTGTTCTCGTAAAGGATAGTTTGCGACTTGCTGGTGTAAGTTTTTTAATGCCTGTTTTTCAGGACTCAGAGATTTTTGTTCTTTTCAGTTTAAAAGTTGGAGAGAAAACTATTTAAATACTTTTCATTCTCTTCATGATTTATAAGTATTATTATTATTATTATTATTATTATTATTATTATTATTATTATTATTATTATTATTATTATTGTGTTTCTAAACTTAACAATAACCAAACATAAATGCTCACATACGCCAACAAAGTTAACCTGTGATTTTGAGATGGAAGTCTATTATTTTATATTCGTGAATCATTTAGATATATACGTTTATATATATATATATATATATATATATATATATATATATATATATATGTGTGTGTGTGTGTGTGTGTGTGTGTGTGTGCGTGTGTGTGTGTGTGTGTGTGTGTGTGTGTATGGGGCCATTGACTTGAATTTCAAGCTTCCAAAGAATACGGTGTTCTTTATCAGGAATAATTGAGAGGACTTAAATGCTAATAGATTATACCCATTTTGTAACAAAAGATTAACTTTTTTTTCACTTACTATAGAATAAATGTACTATTCGTTATCAAGGAACCCATTTTTACTATTAAATAATGGGATTCATTTTCACAGTCAAACTTCTTACAACTAGGAATGAAAGCTGGTAAGACTTTTTAAATTACACTGAAAATTATCTGTTTTAAAATAGACTAAAGATTCTTCGTGTGCGGGCTCTATCAACAGGATACCAGGCTACTTTATCCGGTTATATTGATTGGTTTCCATAATTTAATCTTATCAAGATCTATGATGAAATGAAAATGAATTCACTCCCTATTAATATAAAACAGGAACCAAATCCTTTATATAATTTAATAAATTCCACACTTTAAGACTAATGAGTCACTGCTCTGCGACAATTGCAAGTGTCATGAATCACTCCAAGTTTGACATTTTCTGATACACACTGATATATAAGCTGATATGGGCTACATTCCGATAGGTATCATTAACCAAACAAAAATAAAACATATTCATCTGTTTCCTTTACTGATTTATAAGTGATAATCATTTTAGTTAAAACCTATCTAATGTTAGCAATACAATGAACGGCCAGTTGTCAAAATCCTTTTTAAAAAAGAACGAAGTCATCCAACACTGACTTACAATTAGGCCCCATTAATACTTGTCATTGCAGGATAGGGAATGTGCCAATCATCCATTAGGCCGAAATCAACTTGATGTATCGGTCCACACTCAGAGCCGACTGACCTTTGGACATTTTCTGGTCACTAAGTGCTACTGAGGGAAAAAATCAATGTCTCATTATATATCGGGTGGGCGAGAAAGACAGAGGGTAACGGCGTTTTTTGTAGATATCTTAGAACTGGATCCTGTAGGTGGGGCAGTGGTATCAGTGTACGTGATGCGCTGTAGGCACTATTAAAGTTAGTTTGCAGCGTCTAATAGGTCTTTAGCTGCAACCATATATCAGCTTTTTTTTTTCATTTCCTCCTCACTTCCTTTCTCTCATCTTGCTGTCCAACCGACGTACTACCTACATGTATGTCACAGTCGCTATCGCTCTGTTAATTATAACAAGCAATCAAAACAGTTCGAAAACAATCGGCATCTACTTTGAGCTTACCGTTTCAATTGTTGAATTGGGTAAATACCATTTCCAGCTCAAACACTTTGAACCAGAGATGCTCAAACGAAACCAACTTTGTCTATCATTGAGAAATATGAGGGGTATCAAAAAATAGAATTTCGTAGAGCAATTGTGCACAATCTTTAAATACTTAAGAACATAAAATGTCAGTCGGCCAAATGTCCGGGAGCCACATATCTACTGTCTTGAGCGCTGAATGGCCGAAAGTGTCCCAGTGAATGGCTTTAGCGCCTAATTTTCATAAATTAATATGAAAATCGGAACCTGGAGGAGAGAGAAAGTGTTAGATATCGAAAATGAAAATTCGCCTGCGAGTTATAATTATAGCTCGTGTTATGATTGCTTTTCTGGCGCCAATTCCTTCACCTATATCTATACTGTTTTTTTTTTCATCTGTCCACCCGCCTGTGGTGTTTGCGTATGGTAACACTGCGTCCCGGGCTTTAGATAGTTACGCTGTGTGTAAGTTTTAGGTAATTAACAGGATAGCTGGGTGTACATTTGCAACTGAAGTGTTTTAATAATTTACTGTATGCAAATTACACCGTTAATATTCGAAATAGGATATTGTTATTATTGTTGAATGTAAGCTGAATGTAACTAATTAAAGCCCGGGACGCAGTGTTACCATACGCAAACACCACAGGCGGGTGGACAAATGGAAAAAAAACCGAGTATAGTGTCTCTGTTTGCTTAAGCTCGTGGCTTTCTAATCCTTATTTCCATTATTTTACTGGAACCTTTGTTTACTGGTTTACTTACTGACTTGAATTGAGTTGAGTTGAATTTAGAATATTTAGGCCAAAGGCCAAGCACAGGGACCTATGAGGTTATTCAGCGCTGACATGGAAACTGGCAGTAAAAGGTTTGGAAGGTGTAACAGGAGGAAAACCTCGCAGTTGCACTATAAATCAAGTGTTAGGAGAGAGTGGAAAGTAATAAGAAGAAAGAGAATATGAAAGGAGGTACAGTAAAGGGAACGAAAGTGGTTGCAGCTGGGGGCCGAAGGGACGCTGCAAAGGAACCTCAAGTAATGCCTACAGTGCACCGCATGAGGTCCACTGACGGAAGATGGGAGAAAGTTGGGACGAAGGTAGAGTAAAAAGCCAAAATGTGACAGCAGCAGGGGATCGAAGAGACTCTGAAAACAGCCTTAGTAGTGCCCACAGTGCACCACCCAAGGGGCACTGACGGCACTAAGAAGACCTATATGTATTCACTGGCTCAAACATTTCGTAATGCAGAAAATTCTCTCTCACACAACTTTTATATCAGCATTTATTTAGTGCCTCGACATTTCTTTTAAGCTTTTAAGGTTTCTTATATCTTATTCCAATTATCTTGCCTTATAGATCGCCAATATTCTTGCGACAAATCACTGAAAATCAAACAACTTGACATTTTCTTAACAAACAAACAAATAAACAAAAAACGAAATAAACATTCTAGAATTTTTCGACGTTGCGTAACTCCTTGCTGAAAGCTGTATGGGTGGGGGGTTGGGGCTTGTTCCCGAGTACTCCCCACTTATTCTGATTTATAACTTTTTGACTAGACGGGGGAGTTCCTTTTTTGGGGAAGAGTAATGCTCCGAGGAAATAAATATAAAAATAGAGTAACGGAGAAAATAGTGAAATATGGCCTGAGTATACAGTATACTGCATATTTCTACTCGGTAATGGTTGGACGGCCTTTTTTTACGCTGACGAATTGGGAAAGGAAAATATTTTATATGCAACTATTTTTGGGTGGGAATAACATTAGGCATTACGGTTTTGAACTCAAAATATATGAAGTATTTATAATCCTGTTCAGCTTTCAAAAAAGTAGCTTTTCGAAACGGAGGAATGTTATCATTTTTAAAAGAATAATAATAATAATAATAACTAATAATAATAATAATAATAATAATAATAATAATAATAATAATAATAATAATAAAAATAAAAAAAAAATTAAAAATAAAAATAATAATACAAAAATAATAATAATAATAATAATAATAAAATAATAAAAATAATAATAATAATCAATAATAATAATAATAATAAAAATAATAATAATAATAAAATAAAATAATAATAATTAACTAATAATAATAACAACAACCATGAACGTGAAAACAATGGAAATTTATGTAAATATTTTTTCTCCCCAACGTTTATTTACTTGGTTTTTTAACTGAACAGAAAAAATCTCCAAGCCTTAAAAACAGTAATTACAAATGCACCAGCAATGGCACAAACTATCCTTTACGAGAACGACGTTAAAAGTGGCATTTTAATATAATTGCATTCTTCGTATAATGAAACCTCGGATTCGCAAGAGAGAAAAGGCGAAAGCAACGAAGGAGAAATAATGAAAAAAGAAAGAAAAAAAAAGGAACGAAATGGAAGGAAAATGTTTCTGTAATTCGCTGAATAAATTCGCCCTGGACTCAGGATAGAATAAAATAATAAATAAATAAAAAAGAATAAGATAGTCAAATGTATGAATGTCGAGACTTGGACAGAGCAGAAGAGACGCAGGAATTCGAGGCCAATGAATACATTTCTAATCATTAGATAAGAAAATTTACGCCAATAAGAGTTTATATTGATGTTAGGAAATTAATTTCAATTTTTTATTTTTGCGTTGTATATCCACTGGGAAAATAAATGGATGGATGAACCGGCAATAATAGACGCAACGGAATCCAGTCCAATTATTCCGTCAGAATTCATTTGAATTCATTGTTGTTCTGTTACATTTCTGCCAAAAAATAAGAATGAAAAAACGGGAAATAATAAACTCAACGGAATCCAATTCTGAATATTGCGTAAGAAAATGGATGTCAAACAGAATTAGCTTAAGAAAACTAGTTTTCTGTATGAGCCACAGACCATGAAGCGTTCAGCCACGGCCCGTTTTTGGCCTGTCCTACAGCGTTACCAGACGCACAATTATGGCTAATTCTAACCTTAAATCAAATAAAAACTACTTAGGCTACACGGTTGTAATTTGGTATGTTTGATGACCGGAGGGTGGATTATCAACGTACTAATTTGCAGCCCTCTAGCCTCAGTAGTTTTTAAGATATGTCGGCGGACAGAAAAAGTTGTTCTCTTTTACAGAAAACTAAAAAGACAGATGAAGGAGGAATATGCTATCATTGACGGAAGTAGTGCATTCATGTTGAGGATTAATTCGTAAACGTGGTTGCTTTAACTGACTGCACAATTTAGTGAATTCGTACGCGCTTATATTTTGAGAGATGCCAGAAATTGGAAAGGTATGTTCCAAATTTAATTGTATTTATTTATATCATTTCGGCACCGTCAATATAAAGCCCCATTCTAGGACGCACCAATATTGAAACTGAGTCCAGTTTGGCGAAAAACTAATTATATTAAATTCTTATCAATAACCCAATATTATACTTTGAAGAATTCTGTCCTTCTGTCATAAAAAAGGGGGGAGGGGGGACATAAAAGATAAACCAAAATTCTCCTCTTCCTTTGTATCAGAGTGGAATAAAACATTTTCCCCTCGTCCGCAGAAATACGTAGTAGTGTGTAGAGACTATATTTTTCACGCATATTTTCATTGACTATGATATATATATTTACTCGGGATATGACTCTCCCGAAAATAATGCCCTCCACTTTTCGCCACAAAGCCATATGAAAGACATACAAAAGTCGACCTTTTATACCAAGAAACAAGGAATGAGGCCACAGTTTTAGCCGCAAGTTATGTTGGACGTTTCGACACCAGATTTATCGAGTTCTGGCTGAGAGCGTAAAAATTATTATTATTATTATTATTATTATTATTATTATTATTATTATTATTATTATTATTATTATTATTAATATATCAGTAGATGAAACCTATTCACATGGAACAACCACATCAAAGGGGCCATTGACTTGAAAATGAAGCTTATAAAGAATGATGGTTCCAACCTCCCACCGTTAAAGACCCCCAACACTGCAGCTGTAACTGATCATGATACAGAGCCAGTGATTTTTCATCGCCCTGGGAACGACGCGAACCAGCAACATCTGAGTGACGTTCCACGACACTAACAACTACTATACCAGCGGACCAGCAAAAATAACAAGAAATCTAAAGGAAAAAATAATCGTGAAATAAGGAGTCATTACTTTTAATCGCCCGTAGGGGGTAGTGCCGTCAGTGGTCCTCAAGCGGTGCACTATAGGCATTACTTGAGGGTCTTTGCAGCGTGCCTTCGGCCCCTAGCTGCAACCACTTTCGTTCCTTTAACTGTACCTCTTTTCATATTCTCTTTCTTCATCTTATTTTCCACCCACTCCTAACACTTGATTCATATTGTAACTGCTTTGAGGTTTTTCCTACTGTTACACCTTTCAAACCTTTAACTGCCAATTTCTATTTCAGCGTTGAATGACCTCATAGGTCCCAGTGCTTAGCCTTTGGTCTAAATTCTATACTCAACTCAACTCAACCAAGCACTGGAGCACTTTTGATAAAACACAGCGAGAAATGGGACATCAGGAATACAAGGAATTAAAGATTTAAGAAATCGTAAGTCTCATTAATCGTTCGAAATTTAAGGCGTCAAACGCACTGGGCATTTTCGACCATTCGGGCGCTCGAGAGAGTGAAAAGATTGAGTTGGAGAGGTTGGACAGCAAGATAATGAGATCCCTATATGAAAATGGATAATGTACTAATGAGATCCATAAATTGAAGTGAATAAAGTACAAAAGAGATCCATAAATTGAAGTGAATAACGTACTAATGAGATCCATAAATTGAAGTTATTAAAGTACTAATGAGATTCATAAATTAAAGTGAATAAAGTACTAATGAGATCCATAAATTAAAGTGAATAAAGTACTAATGAGATCCATAAATTAAAGTGAATAAAGTACTAATGAGATCCATAAATTAAAGTGAATAAAGTCCTAATGAGATCCATAAATTAAAGTGAATAAAGTACTAATGAGATCCATAAATTAAAGTGAATAAAGTGCTAGGTGGAACCGACGGAAAACCTGCACCAAAAAGTAAAATTCAGAGAAAGGTTGGACAAAAAGACTTGACTACAGTGCACCATGCGAGTTGCGCTGAAGACACAGCTCCCTTACAGGACACCCCAAAATATACCAACCAATCATTCAGCTCTTCTTGATATGTGAATGAAAGAAGAGGAAAAGTGAATTTCAATCACATTACAAATTTCGTTCCTCAAACGAAGGTTACCGACTAAACCTGACTAATATCTACCTTCACAGGAAGATCGCCCAGGTATTAAGTAATATGCTTAGACCATAAATGTTAGTGTTAAACAACCATAAGTTTACGTAGCTGAATCATTGTGCAGTTATAATATATATATATATATATATATATATATATCTATATATATATATATATATATATATATATATGACTGGTAAAAATCTTCGGTTACAACAGAATTCCATCTGATGAAAGGAGCCCATAAAATCACAAAAATATAGAGATAAAAGTACTATATTTCAGAGACTGCTGTCTCTCTCTTCAGGTATATGAATGAGAAAAGTTTACAGAAAAGGTGGTATTTATACAAAGAGATCCATCCACAGGTAAGCCAATTTAGGTCACCCCCGCTGATAATCTACCTTTAATCTTCTTAAGCGTTGGTTGAATGAAAACCTTGTCGATCACATTGGAATCCCATGCTCCTTTTGAGATGTTCATTGCCTGCCTAGACAGGATTAAGACAGTGACCCAGACCCTCGGAAAATCTAACCCTTTTGCATTTACTTACCCAAATACCTTAGCCAAATCCCTGATTAACGTCCAACAAAAGACATTCCCCAAGGAAACAGGGGTTTATGAAATCCCATGCCAGGACTGTGACAAATCTTACATCGGATTTACAGGAAAAATCACTTCCCCAGAGATTAATGCAACACAAACGGTCAGTTAGGTATGGACAACAGAACTCAGCTATTTTCAACCATATAAATGAACATAACCATAGAATAAACTGTAATTTGTCACGTATAATTTATAGCAGCAACTGCCGGTACAAGAGTCAAATGATGGAATCGGCCTTAATAAAAGAGAGGCAGGTAATGAACATCTCAAAAGGAGCATGGAATTCCGATGTGATCAACAAGGTTTACATTCAACCAACGCTTAAGAAGATTAAAGGAAGATTATCAGCGGGGGTGACCTAAATTGGCTTACCTATGGATGGATCTCTTTGTATAAATATCACCTTCTCTGTAAACTTTTCTCATTCATATACCTGAAGAGAGAGACAGCAGTCTCTGAAATATAGTACTTTTCTCTCTATATTTTGGTGTTTTTATGGGCTCCTTTTATTATATATATATATATATATATATATATATATATATATATATATATATATATATATATATATAATATATATATATATTCTGCCTAACAACAACTTAAAATAATAACAATGATAAATATAAATCCATTATCTTTCATCAGTTTCAACCGTCCATGAAGAAGAAATTATTTAACTACAACCAATAAAAATAATGCTAATCAATTAAAATGTCAGAATCATATCTCTTTGCGTAATGTAATGTAATGTCTCTATGCTGATTACTTAATATACTCGCGTACCCGAGTCGTCATAAACGACAGCAGAATTATTTAAATAAATTTGCATTTTGAGCGTACTCATAATATATCAAATACATTGTGTACATTGCTTGGCAAATGTCAGAGCTTCCTGCATGTTAATGATGCAGGTAAAAAAAAAAATGGGTACAGGTGAAAAATATCCTTTGTTTTTCGCCAACGTAATGGAAAAAAATATTTTTGGCATGATAAAGGAAGCACTTGTTAAGGGTATGATATAAACTACTGTATATTACTTGTGCGTGCACAATTATATATATATATATATATATTATATATATATATATATATATATATATATATATATGTATATATATAGAATATATATATTATATATATTATATACATATAGATATATATACTATGATATATATATATATATATATTATTGTATGATATATAGATATATATATATATCGTATATTAATATGAATCTTTATATATATATATATATATATATGTATATACTTATATATATATATATAATATAATATTATATATTAGATATATATATATATAAGATATATATTATATATATATATATATATATATTTATATATATATATATATATGATTATATCTATGTTCTATATATAATATTATATCTATATAAATATATAATATGTATATATATATATATATATATATATATATAGTAATATACATACCATACATACATATATATAGTTATATATATATATATATATATATAATATACTAGTATCTCTAATATATATATAATATAATATCGTATATTATCTATGTACATATATAACATATATACATTCTATAATATAATTAAATATAATATGTAATGTATTATAATTATATAATATATATCAATATACTATATGATATATATTATAAATGTTAATATATATATATAATATAATTAATATATAATATAATATATATATATAGATAATTATATATTGATATATTATAATATATATTATTTATATTGCTACTGTCAAAATGCATATATCCCCTCTTTGACTGTATAAAATATTGTGTATAAGATTTTGGCAACCTTTTTTCAGATTCCTAGATAGCTTAGAGATAGGATGTTTAAAATGTGTGTTCAGATTTCTGCATTACATATTGTAAAAGAAAAATATATCTGTAGAATTGTAGAAAGCAGAGAGAATATCTTTGTCCGTTCAAAGCTAGAATTGTTTCAGTAACTTTTCATCTCCTCGAGATTAAGGGAGCTCGAGTTTTCGTTGTGTTTTTAAAATCATGTCAGTCTTAATTATCGCTCGACCTATGTCTTGATCAGGTATGAACATGAATGTATACTCGTCTCGTTCGCGTTCGTCTTTGTCAAAGCCACGAATGGATTTCACATTTTGTATGTAAAGTTGTATCATAAAGGAAGCTTCTAGATAGAATTGTGTCCCAAAACATTTTGTGTCATCTCCAGGCCAGCTTCCGTAAGGGAGAAGTTTCTCATTACATCTTAGAAACGTAAGGCGTTCAGATCTCTCTCTCTCTCTCTCTCTCTCTCTCCTCTCTCTCTCTCTCCATCGCATAGCGCTTTTGATTTTAAAGTAACGTAACGATTTCGTACTTATTGAATGGTCACTCATAACTTGTAGATTTCAGATTTGATATTTCTTAGAGTTTAATTAGTGTTATTTAGTGTTTTTTGTGGAATCTGAACAAACATTGTGGTGTAACAGCGCCTGGTTTTGTGAAAGTGTGAAACAAGCTGCAAGAAAGAAAGAAAGAAATTGGTATACCAAAAAAGTAAAGTGTAATATTTTTATTAGTTGCAACTAATAACTAATAGGAACAGTGGTTAGGTAAAAACTAATAACTAATGGTTACGAAGGTTTGGTAAAAACTAATATCTGATGGTTATGATGGTTTGAGTGAAAAGATTTATATTTTTACACATTGCAAATTTTTGTGTTTGTTTCATTTGAAGTGATTTTTATGTTTTGTTCATTTATTCATTTTCTTATTGAGGTGTTTATTTTTGTGCATTTGTTCATTTTCTTATTGAAGTGTGTCTTTTTATTTTATATTCTGTGTGACTGGTACTTTTTGCAATTTTGGTATTTTCCGCATTTGTCTGTGTTTTCATTTCCATTCGCAATTTAATTAACTTTGTTATTTTCATTGCTTAATCATTGCACATCTAATTAAATTTAACTTGTGGATTAATTTGCATTTACTTAGAATTCTTTTCAAGTTTTATTATTGTTTAGCACTTGTGAATTAATTTCCAATTTTCAATTATTGCCTAACACTTTTGAATTTTGATTGAGTTAATTTTCTTGAATTTTGTGATAAATTAATTTTGATTTAATTTTACTTAATTGATTCAAAAATTAATTAAACTTTAATTTGTTTTCAAGAAACAGTAATTTTCCCTGATATTGTGAATTTCACTTATAAATTTTGAGGTTATTAATAAATTTTTGTATTCAAAATTTTTATAAGTGTTTTCATTTCTAACCAGTATATTTGCATTTGATTATATTGATGTTAGGTAGAAACATAGAGTGGTAATTGATCTGTTTTCCTTTAATTAACTTGAAGTGACTTAGAACCAGGTAAGTACTTAGACTTTTGAAATCAGGGAAATACTTAGACTTTTAAAGTTGTTGATGGAGTGATGCCCTTTGACTAATATAATTACTTACAAGATTACCTCACACCTGTTTTGATGAACTTAGTCTGATTTTCTGCAATACTGGTAAGCTGTTAAGGTATCACTGTTGCCTTTAGAGTATTCAGTCGTTTAGTACCTGTGATGAGGGTTCAGGTGTCTGGCTTTTGCGAGGTAACAATTAATGAATGGTAAGTGTAGTAACCAGATACTTAGCACTTCGTCACAATATATATATATATATTATATATATATATATATATATGTGTGTGTTGTGTGTGTGTGTGTTGTGTGTGTATATATATATATATATATATATATATATATATATATATATATATATATATACATATGCATATATATAATAGTGCGCGCGCGTGTAAAATACTGTAGTTTATATCGTACCCTTAACAAGTGCTTCCTTTATCATGCCAAAAATATTTTCTTTTCATTACGTTGGAGAAAAACAAAGGATATTTTTCACCTGTACCCAGTTTTTTTTTTCTTTACCTGCATCATTAACATGCAGGAAGCTCTGACATTTGCCAAGCAATGTACACAATGTATTTGATATATTATGAGTATGCTGCAAATGCAAATTTATTTAAATAATTCTGCTGTCGTTTTTGACGGCGCCGGTACACGACTATATTATGTAATCAGCATAGAGCCATTACATTACACAAACAGATACGATTCTGATATTTCATTTGAGTAGTATATTACTTTTATTCCTTGCAATTAAATAATTTCTTCTTCATGGACGGTTGGAAATTGTTGAAAGATAATGAATTTATACTCGTGATTATTTTTCTGAAGTTGTTGGTAGATGGAATATTTCCTTAAGGCACTATTATTGAAATAAAAGATAGCAGGAATTTTACATTGTATTTCTTCACATAAAAAGTTTTGGATTTCGTTGTCTCTTTTCGTTTCATAGGTAAGACAAAAGGCAGTACAATCTGATGAGCTTTTTTATTTATTACCTAAGTGATTTATGGATCAGCTTGGCAGAGAGAAGAGAGAGAGAGAGTTGTATATATATATATATATATATATATATATATATATATATATATATATATATATATAATATATATATAATCTCCCGTAGAGGATAGTGTCGTCAGTGCTCCTCACGTGCGGTGCACTGTAGGCATTACTTAAGGTTCTTTGCAACGTCCCTCCGCCCCCTACCGGCAACCCTTTTTATTTCTGTTACTTTACCTCTGTTCATATTCTCTTTCATCCATCTTCCCTTCTACCCTCTTTCTTGACAATTATTTCATTGTGCAAAATACTGAAAGGTAAAACAAAAGTAGACGGTAACCTAAGAACGTTAAACGAAAACCGGGCATGAAATAATGGATGGAAACTAGAACTGAAGAGATACAACACATCCCATTGTGGGAACTTCTTTACATACAAGATATGTGACACATGGAATAAACTGCCACCAGAAGTCGTAAACAGCAACAGTGTGGAAGAGTTTAAAAGAAAGCTAGACAAAATCATTAGGACACTGTGAATACACTGTAAAACCTGCTCCTAGAGATAAGTGAGCATACGATGTCCCCTCGGATGGACTAATAATATTAGTCTTTGAGACATCCTATTCCTTGTAACTCCTTGTAATTCCTGTTACACCTTCTATACCTCTTACTCTCAAGTTTCCTCTCAGCGCTAAATGACCTCAAAGTTAAGTATATATTAGTTTAACCAGAAAACTAAACTGATTAACAGCTCTCCTAGGGCTGGCCCGAAGGATTAGATATTTTGACGTGGCTAGGAACCAACTGGTCACCTAGCAACAGGACCAACAGATTATTGTGGGATCCGAACAACATTATATCGAGAAATGAATTTCTAATCACCAGAAATACATTCCTCTGATCGTTGGAAGAGCGGTGAGCGAACTCTGGCTTCCAAATCGGTAGGCGAGCACGCAATCCATTCGTCCAACGAGGAACTGTGAATGACCTCAAGGATCCCAGCACTTGGCCCTCGGCCTAATCGTACAATCTATGTATCTATCAATCTACATGGCCTGTATGTATATATATATATATATATATATATATATATATATATATATATATAATCTGACGCGCGTTAACGACAACAGTACATTCTCTAAATGTGACCTGGCTGCCAGTATATGTGTGGGTGTGAGGAATAAAAATCATTCCCTTGAACCTCTCCCCAGTTACTATGTTAATGATAATAAATCATTTAACCCGGCACTGTTGCTCTCTAATGACGAAATCTAATTAGAATGGGATAAATGATTTATCAACGACCGAAGTCAAACGTATGTGTAATTAAGCGCGGCAGTCATCTGTAATTCTAATGGAAAGCCTGTGTTATATGGACGTGTAATTTAGCCGTGAATAAATGTTTTGTTAATTGACCTCTGTTTCTCTCAGTAACTTTATGACCTCTGAAATGAATGGCTGCTGAAGTAGATTTTTCTGTCCGATGTTCAGAACTATTATAATTATTTGGTAATTAACAATTAAGTACGTACCTGGTAAAGAGTGACCAATAGATTCTATACACACATTCACATATGTATATACACGCATATATATATATATATATATATATATATATATATATATATATTATTATATATATATAGTATGTGTGTGTGTGTGGTGTGTGTGTGGATGTATATATATATATATATATATATATATATATATATATATATATATATATATATATATATAATATATATATATAGTTATATATGTATATATATATATATCAATATATATATATATATATTATATATAATATTATATATATCATATATATATATATGGATGTGTGTGTGTGTGATATATATTATATATATTATATATATATATATATATATATATATTACGGACGAATGAAAACACTTCTCCGCTGAGGTTGAAAGTGCGTGAGATTCTTCAGCAGAATTGACAGCTGTTTAGGAACTCGTATAAAGTTTATTGAGAGAGAGAGAGAGAGAGAGAGAGAGAGAGAGAGAGAGAGAGAATTTGAAAATAGGCTGAATGGCGGTATTGATTCGGAATTGAAAGAATTCCCCGTTAATCAAGTCTTTGCTGAACACACACACACAATATATATATATATATATATATATATATATATATATATATATATATATATATATATATATATATATATATATATATATATATATATATATATATATATATATATATATATATATATATATATTGTATGTCTGGATCGAGTTGTGTTTAGATGAATATACGCACATACTGATCCTACCTACCAACCATTTTTACGAGTCACGTCATACGGAGAAGTCCAAGTAATATTTTTTCTCCTTTTCCCAATGACAGGTGATGATTGTCTCTCAGCATGGGAGGAATCTTTCGGGTCCCTTCTAGAATCAATAGACCAACAAAAGACGCAGAAAAAGAAATAGATCAACAAAAGACGTCTTCGGCTACTTAAGATTTCTTTGTATATTTTTTTAAATTTTGTCTTCATCTAGTAACGATGATTCACTAGACACTGCAGTGGTTCTTAAACGGGGGGAGGGGGATTCCTCCCTAGGAGGGAATTTCAGACTTTCAAGGGGGCCATTGTGACCACAGATTGGCAGGTTCAAACTGCCTCTAGGACCATACAAAATCCAGTGTGCATCGGTCAGTATTACTAAGAGGTCACGCTGGGCTTTCTCTCAGCTAGGTTGTGCATTTGTGTTAGTATTTTGTTGCATATTATTTGGAATTCACCTTTTGAGGCAGACAATTTTGGAAAGGGGGGAGGGGGCGACATTCTGACATATTTTGGAAGGGTGCCTGGGCCAATGACTGAGAACCTCATATGAACGATACTGAAATACGAGCTAGATGGTGCATCCCAGAGTCAAAGTACTAAAACCTATCCCCGCCCCTTGTGAAACGTCATCAGTTACAAAAGGACCATATCTTTATGAAACTATATTTACGATAACATTTTCATATAACTATTTTTGCGATGGCGTTTTTTAATATGAATTTTCCTTTTATTGCATGTTGCCGTATACTACGTTAAAGTACAAAGAATGCTCTTTCAAATGATATATAGCACATTACAATTACGATTAATTTCAAACCCACAAGCGCGCACAGAAAAAATGATCTACGCACACAAAAATGTGCAATTACTTCATCCGTCAACCTACATACATTCACGTTTCGTGCCGTAACTGACTAAGGGATGATGATAGAAAGAAACTGAAAAATGGATTAGAAAGCTGATAAAATTTACTATATAATGCATAAATAAAATTGATAGGTGTTCTCAGAAATTTTCGAGGAATTCTAGGTCAAAGACGGACCAAAATTTTTAAATTTTATGTAAATATTTACCACATTTTTCTTACATAATTTTTCATCTTATTACATTTTGCCATATACCATGTAAAAGAATGCCCTTTCAATTGGTATATGACACATTACAATTACAATTATTTTCAAACCCATAATCGCGCACAGAAAATATTATCTACGCACGCAAAAATTATAAAAAATTAAGCGTTCGAGGGAGATCTGAAATCTAGCCCCGCCCCTTGTGAAACGTCATCAGATACATCCATCCAGACTGACGAATAACTTTTTGTACTTTTTTTCGAAAATATTATAATTGTTTGAGGTATGCATAATTAATACCTTTATGTATACAGTTTGTGTTATATGTAAACTTATGTGTTCGGAAGTATATTTATGTGAAAAGAAGTGCTAATGAGAAATTTGCTGGATATGTGTTCCCTGTATCATTTTCTTCATCATTTATTCCTTGATACCTTGTATCGTATATGATGTAATTCTTATACTTTTGATATTATTTTCTTTTTTGAAGTCAAGTCGTGCAAATGCAACTGCCATTTTTTTACACTGCCTTTATCCACATTTTCTTTGTATTTATTGCATAACAATAAGTATTCTTAAGAAGATTTTGGAAATTCTAACCTTTAGCATAAAAAAAGTTGTTTTTAAAAGTGAGGTATGAACACAGTGACAGAACTAAATACATTTCTTAAGAATTATTTAAAATCTTGATAATATTACTACCTGAAAGAGAGAGAGAGAGAGAGAGAGAGAGAGAGAGAGAGAGAGAGAGTTGTCATGTTATAAAAAATGGACTTGAAGAGACTACAGCAAACCAGTATATAGGTAAGTAAATAAATAAGTAAAGAGTAAATATATGAAGAAAGCTGGAGTAGCTATGTGTGTTCAAACTGGTATATTTTATGTGCAATAAAACAAGGCTTGGTGACTAAATGAGAGAAAGGTTTAAAAAACAAAAAAAACATCAAGCATGTGACCTTTTTACAGATATTATCAAGATTTTATCAAAAACACCAAGCGAAATGGATTAATGTATAAAAAACTAAACAAAGGTCTTTAGTAATTCAATGGAGAAGCACCGAAGTGTTACTCTTGTGACGTCACAGTATTAGCTCCGCCCCCACTGCCGAGTTGAGCAGACCCTATATACTTTGAATGGGTATTAAAAAACATCAAACATGTGACCTCTTTACAGATTCTGTCAAAATTTGAAAGAAAAAAAACATGCGATATGGACTGAATGTATAAAAAACTAAAGGTTCTTTAAGTAATTCAGTGGAGACGTAGGGCAGTGTTACTCTTCATGACGTCACAGTATTAGCTCCGCCCCACTGCCGAGTTGAGCAGACCCTATTACTTTGACTCTGGTGCATCCTACATTACACTGGAACTCAACGCTGCCCGTCCATCTGGGGCAGACAAACAGGTTTGTGGGAGGAGGGGGGATATTTCATGCTTCCCCTACCTTCCAAAACACCTACCTAACCCTCCCCCACCCAGGTGGACAAACAGGTTTGTAGGAAGAGGGTGGATGTCATGCTTCCTCTACCTTTCAGAACACCTACCTACCACGCCCCGTCAAGGTGGACAAACAGGTTTGCAGGCAGAGGGTGGATGTGTCATGTCTCTCCTACCTTCCTGATCCCTTACCTACAGCGCCCAGGGCGGACAAACAAGTCTGCAGGAAGAGGGTGGATGTGTCGTGTCTCTCCTACCTTCCTGATCCCTTACCTACAGCCCCCTGGGTGAACAACACAGGTTTGCAGGCAGAGGGTGGATGTGTCATGTCTCTCCTACCTTCCTGACCCCTTACCTACAGTGCCCAGGGTGGACAAACAGGTTTGAAGGCAGAGGGTGGATGTGTCATGTCTCTCCTACCTTCCTGATCCCTTACCTACAGTGCCTGGGTGGACAAACAGGTTTGCAGGCAGAGGGTGGATGTGTCATGTCTCTCCTACCTTCCTGATCCCTTACCTACAGCACCCGGGGTGGACAAACAGGTTTGAAGGCAGAGGGTGGATGTGTCATGTCTCTCCTACCTTCCTGATCCCTTACCTACAGCGCCCGGGGTGGACAAACAGGTTTGCAGGCAGAGGGTGGATGTG
>NC_087211.1:69303391-69318391 GCF_015104395.2 Macrobrachium nipponense | reverse complement strand
TGACAGTACAAACATTAAGCATATAAAAATGGGATATGTCAAAAGAACAAAGCAAAAGATAAATGTTTAGAAATGATAAAACCTCGAAGTGCACTTCAAAACATTTGTAAAAATACCTTATACACAGCTGCAGCTTCAATCAAAAGGCCTGTTACAATTTTACACTTTTTCACTATTTTTGTAGGAATCTGAACATAATACTATGTTCAGATTCCACAAACAACACATATATTACTAAGAATTATATAAAAATGAGTGACCAGTTCGTTACGTTAAGTTACTGAAACAGCCTCACGAGCGAGCGAGATATAGAGAGAGATTTTGAGAGAGAGAGAGAGGGAGACTCTAACACACGCCGCTATGCCTCAAAGCGAATGAATAAGGTTCTCTATCCCCGTAAGTGCATATGACCAAACGAAAACACTACGTCATCTCTAAATAGGGTTATTGAGCAGGGCCTCTTTGACTGCGTTCGCATATGTCTATGAATAAGGCTCCCTTGTGTTCCGTTACAGGTTCGACCGCGATGATAAAAAAATTACGCACGTGTTTAGATAAAGAAATCAGCTTAGCTAAGACATTCTCAAAGTGCGAAAACAACCCTCTTCACAGAGGCTCACATATAAGCACTTATGGTACTTCAAGATGAAAAGTTGGATCACTTAAGGCATGTTATCTTTAAATTTGGGAATCTGAACACAGAAAACATCTATTTTATAACATGATACACAGGTCCTGAGGTGAATTAATCATATTACCACATTTATAATTGCATTCCAAACTTACATTATAAGAATATATATATATATATATATATATATATATATATATATTATAGATATATATATATATATATATATATATATATATATATATATATATATATAGATAGATAAACGATAGATAGATAAAGATAGATAGTAGATAGAATAGCATAGATAGTAGACAGATAGATAGATCGATCGATAGATAGATATACACGCACTAATTTGTCTATGAGCTGAAGTCATTGGGAAATTACACATCTTTGTACCCCAAAGATGTTTTTATACACACACACACACACACACACACACACATATATATATATATATATATATATATATATATTATATATATATATATATATATGTATGTATGTATCTATGATATATGTATGTATGTATGCATGCATGTATGTATGTATATATGTATACATGCCTTTTAAATATATATATATATATATATATATATATATATATATATATATATATATACATATATATATATATGCATTTACCTGAAACAACTAATGACCCTCATCATATGGGCTTATCATATTCCCTTTCGGAAAGAGCCTCTCCAAGTGACGATAAATAACCGAGGTCGCTGTGGCAACAATGTATAACTCGGGCGCACCATCACGACCCTTTTAGCCTCTCGGATTATATAAAAAGGGAGGGATCCCCATCTTCTTCTTCTTCTTTATACACAGTTCCTGCGACGTGCCAATGAGCCGTCGGCTTCGGGGACATCATAATTTAAGATTTACCGCCTACTCAGCCCATCCCCCCCTGACACGGCATTGCTGCCAAGAGCTCCCGGTGCTCTGAGGGAGAATTTAGCAGCTTCCGTCTGTCCTCACTTGCGAGGAAAAATGCGTTAGAGGAGGTGGATAGACAGGTATGCGCCAAGGTCTTGGCCCATAAATGCGGCGTGTGCTCTGGTTGTCCTATTTGCTTTATGACTTAGCTGGGAGAAAAAATAAAGAAAAAAAATTCTTCTGGAAGCTATCCACTTTAGCCTAAATTCTTGCTTCAGTAACTTGTTTTTGCTCAGTTTTTTCCTGAAATGTTTTCCGTTGTTGCCGTAATCTTATTCATTTTGTTTTCATTGATGGTTATTGCTACTATTTCGGTAAGTTTCTTTCCTGAAATTCAAATTTTTACTGATGTTCGTTTTTTTTTTAACGTGTTTCATGTGTTCGTCTATGCGTTTCTTGCGAAGGAAACAAAAGTTGTTTGTGTGTTCGTGCGTATTATACTCTCATTGCTCTGTTTACTCTTCTTATTACCTCTTGCAATGGTCCCTCTCCATTTTCTTAATTTTCCCCCTCTGTCGTTTAAAGAACTCAATAGTTGCCTTTCTTTCTTCTTCTTCTTGATATCTTTTCATTGTTGTCCGTCTTTACAGTTGCGTCTGTTTTTATTTATTTTTTTTTAGTCAAGGAGCTGCTTCTTCTTTCTCTTTTCCTTATTTTTTTCTCTCCAAAAATATCACTTGAAATGGACTCTGTCTTAATCTCTTCGTGACTTGCAACTTTAATCCCTTGAGCTTCTTAACTGGATGGGGGTTCCAGGATGGCTCTGTATCTCGCGTGTCTCAGAAATTCCTCCCGGATCCCGAAAAAGATTTTAAAGTCGTGGGATTTACCCCTGCCACCTTTGATAAAGTATCCACTCGCGCGTGTACGCGCGCGCCCGCTTAAATATAGATACATATACACGCAAGAACAACCGTACATTATTCCAAGCTGTCATTCGGAAAATTCTTCTTGGAGGATTCGAGGGTACCGTGCCGTGTTGTGCATCATCAGACATCTGGCAGCTCGCGTTTTTCTCCCCGACAATGCTGGTAGATTTTTGCATTCTCTTTCTTGATCTCTCTCCTCTCTTCTTTTCTTCTTCTTATATTTTCTTTTCCGTCTTTGTCTAGGGGAAATTTACAATCAGCATCTCATTTTTTCCCTTCATTCTGACACTTTCTACAGATTTTCGAGAAAGACTTTTCAGCATTTTTTTTCTATTTTTTTTTCTTTGTTTTTTGTCTCGAAAGTATATAATCCAACTCCTGAAAAAGTTAAAAGGATCTGAAGTAAATGGTTTCAGAAATTGACAGAGCAGTATATAGGATCTATCTTTGGATCTTTCAACTTGACCGACTTATGAGATTACTTTGGAGATGAAGGAGATTACGGTTGATAAACAGACTCCTGGTTGATACACAGGACACTACGATGTTGAGTGTAAAAGATAAAGTGACTGAAAGGTGAAGAAAAAAAGGAAGACGGGAGAGGTAGAAAGGAAAATTTATGATAAAGAGGGTGTATACAAGCGAATGTGAGAGATAGCTTTGAGTTTCGCTGCCAGAAGAAGGAAATAAAAAAAATACCGATTTTTAGACAGTTAAAAAATTTTCTAATAAAAAAATTTCGAATTCTATGAAAAGACAAAAAAACAAACAGAACTAAACAACCTTTCAAACACACTCTAACATCCCAACCATCCCCCTTTTTCTTAAATCGCCTGTTGAATAAAACCAGATCGTATAAAAATACCCCAAAACAAAATCGACCAGAGTATATACTAACGCAAAGAAAAAGTAAAAAAAAAATATATATATATCTCGTGAGACGACAGAGTGATACACACACCAACATATACAAGGAACGCCTCTGTGTGTATGTGTATGTGAGAGTAAGTGTTTGTGTGTGTATGTCTGTGTTTCGGGGAGAAGTCTGGAGGCCCAATGCCCCAAGGAGCATATAAAACGTCCGACGTTTTGGTGGCACTCGCATAGGAATGGCCTTAGATGCGATATCACGGTGGAATCACGCCGCTGCTGGCACCGGAGATTAGCTGCAAAAAGGCCGTTTTGGCGCGCAATCTGCAAAGGGCGCAACTGACCACCCGCCCGCGCTTTTTCGGAATTTACTGGCCAACAGACGAACCGACTGGAAGGAAGGAAGGAAGGAAGGAAGGAAGGTGGAAATGCAAGAACGCTTGCATGCATGCATGAGAGTGGGGCCGATTAGCACCTACATGACAGTGGTTTCTAAGAGATGGGGCGGGCTGGCTATCGGGGGGGGGGGGGGGGGGGGGGGGGGGGGGGGAGAGAGAGAGAGAGAGAGAGAGAGAGAGAGGAGAGAGAGAGACGAGAGAGAGAGGGAAATGCAAGACGCTGCATGCATGCAGGAGAGTGGGCCGTACACCTACATGACAGGGGGTCTAAGAGATGGGGCGGGCTGGCTATCTGAGAGAAGAGAGAGAGAGAGAGAGAGAGAGAGAGAGAGAGTTGATATGAGATTTAATCAAACTACAGTTGTTAGGAACGTTCAAGTAATTACTATGGTTCTAAAGATCCCTAATCAAAGGTAAAAAGACATGAGTTTATATATATATATAATAAGAGTTAAATAAATATAACTTTATTATAATATATATAATTACATATATATCTATATATATATAGATATATATATATATAATATATATAATATATATATATATATATATACTAAAAATAAATAGTGGGTAAACTTCCTTAATTTCCCACAATTCTGAGTAAACCTTCCTTCCATTCTAATTTAGATAAGGAAAAACATCCCGAACATATTTACCTTAAAATATCACCTTTAATACGCGAGAACATCAAGTACCCTTGAAAGGATTGTCAAGAGAATTAAAAATATAAATATTTATTCAGAGGAACTTAAACTCTTTTCCCGTAAGAAGTCAATAACAACTAAAAGACTTAATGTTAACGGAAGGGTGCTTGGTGAAAAGTACCTATTGCTATTTGGAGAGAGAGAGAGAGAGAGAGAGAGAGAGAGAGAGAGAGATTGCTGTTCGATATACTTGTACAAAGGAAAATTTCAAACACTGAGAGAGAGAGAGAGAGAGACAGAGAGAGAGAGAGAGACAGAGATAGAGAGGGGGGGAGGGGGAGAGTACCATGGTAAGGACCTTTTGTTACTTGGAGAGAGAGAGAGAGAGAGAGAGAGAGAGAGAGAGAGAGGAGTACCATGGTAAGTACCTTTGGTTATTTGAAGAGAGAGAGAGAGGAGCAAGAGGGAGGAGGAAGATTGGAGGAGAGAGAGACGAGAGGAGAGAGAGAGAAGAGAGGAGAGGGGTCGGGGGGAAGTACCATGGTAAAGACTTTTTGTTACTGAGAGAGAGAGAGAGCGAGAGGGGGGGGGGGGGGGCAGGAGTACCATGGTAAAGACCTTTTGTTACTTGGAGAGAGAGAGAGAGAGAGAGAGAGAGAGGGGGGGGGTACATGGTAAGGACCTTTGGTTACTTGGGAAGAGAGAGAGAGAGAGAGAGAGAGAGAGAGAGAGAGAGAGAGATGCCCCTCGTCTTAAGAGGACGTAAGGAAATTCAGTAAAATAAGTTTCTACTTAATTTGTTTATCTTGTTCTTGTAAGCTGCTATATCACGTGGAGGACACCAATTTAAGAGATGATGACGTTTGTACACTACCTTTCCAGGACTTCTGTAAACCCTTAACGTGTTGTTATTTCAAGACCTGACGTGAAGTCAATAAATTGAAATGTGTCACTAAATGCCTTTTTTTTTTTTTTTATCTCGGGTTCGAAGCGTTATCCTCAAACTGATTTAACATATTCCTCCTCGTCTTGGTCTTATTTTGTGTACGTGTGGGTGAAAGTAGAGAAAATATGAATTCCATTTATCTTACAGAATTTTATTTCGTTAAGAGAAGGGCTAATTGCGAGAGAAACTCATTATCTCAGGGAATACCCACAAAATCAAACTAATATGAATATGATAATTATAAAATTGCGAGGATCTGATCTTCTTTGTCTTCCCAGGGTGACAGCACGGGAACATGACACAGCCACCCACCCCTGCAAACAAGTTTGTCCCCCCTTGATGAGGGTGAGGTAGGTAAGAGAATGGGAGGGTAGGAGAGACATCCACCTTCCTCCTGCAAACCTGTTTGTCAGGCCGGTAGGGCGGGGTAGGTAGGGGAACGGGAGGGTAGGGGAGACATCCACCCTCCTCCTGCAAATCTGTTTGTCCGCCTGGGGGGGCGGAGACAGGATAAATAGGGGATCGTTATGATGGTAGAGACCACAGCCCCGCGCGCGACAACAAGCTCGTATAATGCTTATTTAGCAGTTTCGAGCAATCAGTATTCACTGCCACAGTTGTTCAACGGTCAGTGGAATAAACCACAGCGATTTAACATGAAGTGGTATAAATTACAGCAGTTTAGCAGTCAGTGGAATAAACTACAGTGGTTTGACAGTCAGGGGTATAAATTAAAGTGGTTTAACAGTCAGTGGAATAAACTACAGTGGTTTGACAGTCAGGGGTATACATTAAAGTGGTTTAACAGTCAGTGGAATAAACTACAGTGGTTTGACAGTCAGGGGTATACATTACAGCGGTTTAACAGTCAGTGGAATAAACTACAGTGGTTTGACAGTCAGGGTAATAAACTCAAAGTGGTTTTTAACAGTCCGGTTTGGAATAAACTACAGCGTTTTGACAGTCAGTGGTATAAATTACAGTGGTTTAACAGTCAGTGGAATAAACTACAGCGGTTTGACAGTCAGGGGTAATAAAACATTAAGGGTTTAACAGTCAGGTGAATAAATTACAGGTTTTGAACAGTCAAGGGGTATAAATACCAGTTGGTTTAAACAGTCCGGTTTGGAATAACTACAGTGGTTTGACAGTCAGGGTAATAAATAAAGGGTTTTAACAGTCAGTGGAATAAACACAGTGGTTTGACAGTCAGGTATAATTACAGTGGTTTTAAACAGTCAGTGAATACATACAGTGGTTTGACAGTCAGGGGTATACATTAAAGTGGTTTAACAGTCAGTGGAATAAACTACAGTGGTTTGACAGTCAGGGGTATACATTAAAGTGGTTTAACAGTCAGTGGAATAAACTACAGTGGTTTGACAGTCAGGGTTATAAACATTTACAGCGGTTTAACATCAGGTTGGGAATAAACTACAGTGGTTGACAGGGTCATGGTAAAAATTTAAACATTAAAGTGGTTTAACATCGTGGAATAAACCTACAGTGGTTTGAACAGTCAAAGGGTAATAAATTACGTGGTTTAACAGTCGTGGAATTACACTACAGTGGTTTGAACAGGTTTCAGGGGTAAATTAACATTAAAGTGGTTTAACAGTTCAAAAGTGGAATAAACTACAGTGGTTTAACAGTCAAAGGTAAAATTACAGTGGTTTTAACAGTTCCGTGGAAATGAACTTTTTACAGTGGTTTGCAGGGTTCAAAGGGGTTATAAATTAAATTGGGTTTAACAGTCAGTGGAATAAACTACAGTGGTTTGACAGTCAGGGTTATAAATTACAGTGGTTTAAAAGTCAGTGGAATAAACTACAGTGGTTTGACAGTCAGGGGTATAAATTACAGCGGTTTAACAGTCAGTGGAATAAACTAAAGTGGTTTGACAGTCAGGGGTATAAATTACAGCGGTTTAACAGTCAGTGGAATAAACTACGGCGGTTTAGCAGTCAGGGGAATAAACTGCAACGGTTTAGTAGTCAGAAGAATAAACTACAGCGGTTTGACAGTCAGTGGAAAAAACTACAGTCGTTTAATTAACAGTCAGTGGAATACACCACATCGGTTTAACAGTCAGTGGAAAGCGAGATTGAATTAACCACGTTGGTTTAACAGCCATGAGTTTGGGAAACCACTCCTGTCAATTCGTTAATAATGATCTCAATTACAAAATGTTGAATGCTGTACCTTCCCTTTCACCCTGTATGTTACAAAAAACAAACAATAACGGCATTTCTTTGTCGGGAAATGATACCAGTAATGCTAGAAAAAATGAATGATGGCCCTTCATTCCTGGAATTGACGTCTTTCAATCTTTAAAAGACATTCTTTTCGAAAGAACAAAAACGCTAGGTACACCATGTCAATGGTATTCGTCATAGAAAGAAAGAACCGATAATCGTTATCGTCCCTTCCTTTTTATTCCTTCTCGAATTTTCTCTCATTCTTGACAACGCGTCTGTGACTGAATTCTCGGTATTTTAAGAACAGGAGGCGATTGGATTCCGTGGAAGAGGGGCGATGGAAATAGAGCAAAAAGGCAATTGTTTGTATAGGATGCAATATTAATCATAGATGAACGTATTTATGTCGCTACATTCCGCGTCTCTCTCTCTCTCTCTCTCTCTCTCTGTTAACTCTCTCTCTCTCTCAAGTATCTGCATTTTCCTCTCGTGTGGTTTTGAGTGGCTCAATCGATAAACAGTATATGTATTGTGTACACACGTTACTTATATATTTCAGTTACGCTTGGATATTTGTTTTCAAGTATTTGTGTGTGTGTTCTCTTCAGCTTTTCTTTTTTAAATCTTAGTTAAATGTTAATCCCAGTTAAAATGAAGTCTTCATTTAATATAAGTGAACTCGGTAAGAACAAAGTAGAGGGAGAATGACGAATAACTGTCCGATTCACTACAATAAAATGGTGATATAAAAAAAATCGTCAATGGACCAAAAATACACAGATCTCTAATGAGCTATCTAAGCAATCTGAAAATCATGAACAACACCCTGCACCATCTAAGCGATTTCAATGTTATTTTTTTTATAGATTCTGTCATTTGAATTATGTTCTGTCAAAGACAAGTCCAGATTAAATTAGACACTCAAAGGAATGACCGAGGAGTGACGCGGAATTACTTATCAAATATCAAAAAGACCGAACAGGCTTATTAGATGTGGGCCGACAAGCAATTAGCTAATGACTCTACGTAGGTTTAGGGGACTGTAAATAGCAGAGTTACATGATGCCTATGTTCATATGGTCTTTAGCTAAGCGTTGACAGGTGAAGTGAAAGGAATTCGAGATGGCTTCACAGCAACAGAGGAAGCTTAATGTAAACTGAATAGAAATATGAAGGACTGAATCTTTAACAAAAGCACAAATAGAAGACGCCAACAGAGGAAGGATTCTTTTGTGATTAATGAATACTTATGAAATATAAAGACAGCACATATTTAATTTATTTTCTTTGCTGCAGTATATGCCTTTATGACGTAAGAAGGGTGGCATTATGAGGGTGACAGAGACACACCTGAAATGATCCAATTATCTTTCCTAAAATCTTTTTTCTTAAGTGACTTCTCTGAATAATTTGTGTCGAAAAGGGAAAGTACACCTTTTGTACAACAGAAATAAGACCGACAACATACCTTCAATTTTGGGGGACCAATAAATTTCGACATTGTTTCTTAGTACTACTAAGTGACAAATGTTTTAAGCATGTCTCGAAATGAAGCAGGACTAAAGAATGTCTTAAAATGAAACAAGACAAAAGAATGTCTTAAAATTAAACAAAACAAAAGAATGTCTTAAAATTAAACAAAACAAAAGAATGTCTTAAAATGAAACAAGACAAAAGAATGTCTTAAAATGAAGCAAGACAAAATTATGACTTGAAATAAAACAAGACAAAAGAATGTATAAATGAAGCAGGAAAAAAGAATATCTTATAAAGAAACAAGACAAAAGAATGTCTTAGAATGAAACAAGACAAAAGTGTCTTAAAATGAAACAAGACAAGAGAATGTGTTAAAATAAAACAAGAAAAAAATGTCTTAACATGAAACAAAAATAAAGTCTTGAAATAAAAAAAACAAATAATTTCCTTAAAATGAAACAATACAAAAGAATGTCTTGAAACGGTAGGAAAAAAATGTCCTGAAATAAGATATAAGAAGGCCTTAAAACGAAGTAAAATAAATGAAACAAGGAAAAATTTCTTGAAGTGAAACATGACACAAACAAAAGCCTTGAAAGGAAAGAGCACAAAAGATTTTCAACCGTTTTCTATCTTTTTAATGATAAAAACTAATAGACTTATATATTTTTCCTTTGATGATTGTGAGCATTCGAAAAGTCGCAGAGAATTGAAAAATCAGGTGCATCTGGCAGAAGTAAAATGAATTTTTCTGATTTACTTCAGAGAAAAATTTACGCTAGAATAACTCATTCTTTTTTTAGACGGAGTATTTGTTAAACCTCGCTAAAAATAGATCTGCTTTTTAGACAAAATAAATGAACAGCAGAACTGTTATGCGTAGACTTTTTAAACATATATATATATATATGATAATATATATATATATAATAATATATATATATATGTATCCCATATATATTATATATATATATATATATATATATATATATATATTATATAATATATATATATATATATATATATATATATATATACGTATATATAAAAGCTACCAATGTCGTTTTTATATCCAATTCCTGCTATTTCGGGAATATCACCGATGGGGATCTATAAGTGGCTCGAACAACTGACAGTATCCCCCAACGATTTGGAGGGTACTGTCGGGAGTTCATTTCAAGATATTTAATTGTTTTGTTTCACTTTAAGACCTTCTTGAACTGGATAATAAATTATATTTATTGTTTAGTTGTTGTATATAAAATGTCATGGTGGTGATAAAATTTTATATGTATATATATATATATATATATATATATATATATATATATATATATATATATATATATATATTTTTTTTTTTTTTTTTTTTTTTTTTTTTTTTTTTCAAACGCGTGTGAATATAAAATAAATTCCCTCATCGAACCAAAAATATGAAGTGCGAGTTCCAAAACTCTTTGCCGGATTTTATTTAATTCTTTGAAGGAAAAGAAAAATATAACACCTGAAGGTGCCTTAGACCAAACGCTCTTTGAAGATAAGCGAATTAAATTCGTTCCTTGGTCCAAGAAAGCCAGTTTTTTAAGATTTTCCAGACGAGATATCTCTTTAATGCTAAGCTTTCTTTAGTTTGCAGTATAATTATAATTAGCGTGCTTAGCCATGAACGTTGCTCCCGGAAATTCACACGAGAGAGAGAGAGAGAGAGATATTCGTAAAAACTCCTAAATTTAGACACCTGTAGTTTATGACAAGTGTATGTGACAATTATTTGTACCTAGACAATAATAATAATAATAATAATAATAATAATAATAATAATTTCTTGGGCAAATGCTAATCAAACAAACTCCTAAAATCAGAAACCTACATTTTATAACCTAATAATAATAATAATAATAATAATAATAATAATAATAATAATAATAATAATAATAATAATAATAATAATAATAATAATAATAAGAAAAGTGATGGACTCCTAAGGAGGCAGGATGCACCCGGAACCCCACACTATAAATACCACCCAGTCGAATTGGAGGACTGTGATAGAGCAAAAAAAAAAAAAAAAAAAAAAAAAATAATAATAATAATAATGTTTAGAACATCAGCAATGGGACTATTAAATTCATGTTTCAATATAATAATAATAATAATAATAATAATAATAATAATAATAATAATATAATAATAATAATAATGAAAAGAATGTTTACAACACCAGCAATGAGGACGATAAATGTTTCATAAACATTTATACCATAAAAGTCCATTGGTCAGAAAGTAAGAGAACCTCCAAGACGGCCATTGAGGATACTGACCAAAGGCAGAAACTCCATTGCGCGACTACTACAAATTCTCCAAAGGATGACAGCTCCATAACCATTACACTCGAAAATGGATCCTTAATGTTTATTTCCTTGGATTAAATATTGTCAAGATGAGCAGCCGTTTTATCAGTACAGGATTTTCCATTTTTAAGTTTTCTGTAAAAGAAGACTATTGGAGATGGTTATGTTTGGCCGTCCGCACTTTTTCTGTCCGCCTCCAGATCTTAAAAACTACTGAAGCTAAAGGGCTGCAAATTGGTATGTTGATTATCCACCCTCCAATCATCTAACATACCAAACCGCAGCCCTTTAGCCTCAGTAGTTTTGATTTTATTTAAGGTTAAAGTTATCCATGATCGTGCGGCTGGAAAGTCAATAGTCCAGTCCACCACGGCAGGCTGAAAGTTTCTTGGGCCGCGGCTCATACAGCATTATACAGAGACCACCGAAAGATAGATCTGTTTTCGGTGGCCATGATTATACGAAACAGAGGCATTTTTTACTTGTTTATATCTTGGTTGTGGCTTTTGGATTTCATTTAGCGATTGTTTATAGAAGAAAGTGTAAGGCCTCATTAGTAAGGTTTAAGATAAACATTAAGCCTTAAAGATTCCAGCTTCGAGTGGGAGCTGGAGACAGGTCAAGAGGAAACATAGAGAAAAATAACCACTAAGAAGAGAGAAAGTGGAGAGCGAGGAATACAAACACAATTACGATGAGGAAGATGGGTGGGAGGAAGAGAGGAAAAATAAAAAAGGAATGATACATGGTACCTCATTTCCTTCCGAAATTAAAGTAAAGAAGTACTATATTCCTTTTATCGTTCCTGCCATTTCATATTCACATAACAATGGCCACAAAAAGAAGAAAAATATATTTGTGGGGTGGAGAGAGACAGAGAGAGAGAGAGAGAGAGAGAGAGAGAGTTAAAAAAAACACAATACCAGACATGGGTGATCAGTACTCCGCTTACATTTATGCTATCATAAATTTAATAGTGAAATCATTCTTTATTCAGAGCTCTCTCTCTCTCTCTCTGTATTATTATACTGCCATATCATAATTAACAGTGGGATCATTTATGTAACACTCTGATCTCTCTCTCTCTCTCTCTCTCTCTCTCTCTCTCTCTCTCGTATCATCATTTCCTCGAAGTCAGTCAAGAGAACCATTATAAAGAGAACAATATAAACCAGTTTTTTTCCGGTTTTCAAAACAAAAGGGGTTTCGTCGAACACAGAAATTCGGACACAAACGAATTTTCCAAAATGGCGAGCGCATTTTTTTCTTTTAATACACAAGCGATGAGTAATGCCTGCAATGGGGATTATAAATCGGCAGAATTCATGACCATTTGCTCGGTCTATTACATTGGTACTGTGTGACGGATGGAATAACGTACCGTAATTTTTATTTATTTTTTTTAACGAAGTTTCGGGGGGAAAATATTACCGGACCCGAATTTCTTTGTTACTACACTCGAATGAATGTTTACAATCATCGCCGTAACGGATATTGGTGTTTTCGATTATACTAAATTTTTGCTGTTATTCTTCTTTTTCTTATCGGTTCAATTATTTATATGTATGTATGGTGTTTTTACGTTGCATGGAACTAGTGGTTATTCAGCAACGGGACCAACGGCTTTACGTGACTTCCGAACCACGTCGAGAGTGAACTTCTATCACCAGAAATACACATCTCTCACACCTCAATGGAATGCCCGTGAATCGAACTCGCGCCACCGAGGTGGCAGGCCAAGGCCATACCAATCATGCCACTGAGGCGCTAATAGTTGTTGTTGTTGTAGCTATAGCAGCGGAATGAGAATTGCTTTCAAGTTTTGTTGAAGATTTTTTTTAGTTATAACCAAAATAAATTTATCTATCAGTTTACTGAATTAAGCCGTTAACTATTCAGACCATAGTCGGATTCACTGTTTATAGAAGTAGCAAAATTGCTTACAAGCTACGATAAACAATTTTTTAGTTATAACGAAAATAAAGTTAATTATATGTATTGAATAAGTCGTTAATGGCAAAGGTCCTTGTCTTGTACGGTGTTTATAATGATTTTTAAACCGATAAATTATAACATCTTATGGGTTTCCAATATTTCAACCACTTTCATCTGAGATTCTCAGTCTTTATACCAATTAATCTATGGCTGAATGTGGAATCATTAAAAATTAAAACTACTAATTATAGAATGTGGAATAATTCTAGAATTGGTGCAATCATACAGTCGACAATTTACTGTTTATTACTTTTTTTATTATAAATATGTAATCAATAGCGTCACAATCATACCATTTTTATTTTTTTTCTTGTGATACAGAGGTACATATCTATCTATCTATGTAACTATATATATATATATATATATATATATATATATATATATATATATTATATATATATATATATATATACATTCTTAAATCCATGGTAGAACGTGCGTAAAAACTGGGAATTTTAACAAGTACTTTCTTAGTTTATTTTTCTACAATATTTTTTATCGCATTCATATCATTGCTTTATCCTGAGTGCTCAAACACACACACATCATCAGTAATTATTACAAGGCACTGAGGTGATTTATTTCATTTTCTTAATTTTCATTAAGTTCGTGATACGATCGCAGGCGACTTATTAAGGAATAATGGTTGTCTATAATTCATTTCAAATGGCCACAATTGATCTTATTATTATTATTATTATTATTATTATTATTATTATTATTATTATTTCAGTAGATGAAACCTACTGACATCGAACAAGCACACCAAAGGGACCATTGCCTTGAAATTATAGCTTCCAGAGGATGTTGGCTTCAACCTCCCACCGCAGCAGTAACTGATCATGGTGTACAGCCAGTGATTTATCATTGCCCAGGGAGAGACGCGAACCCGCGACATCTGAGTGACATACTACGACACTAACCACTATAAAAGCGGTCCAGGGATAATACTAGAAAAACAACCAATGTAACTCACATACTATGAAGATTCAATGACGTTTGGTAATCGGAACATTCAACATCTCAAAGTGAACCGGTTTAATTATAGTTATTTTAATGCAAATCTCGTGCAGAGTATTTCTGTAATCCTCTAATGAATCAGCGTTACGGGACGAAGAGAACATAAGCCTTGGGAAAGTATTTAGATTCATTACTGCCAGATTATCAGGCAGATTCTATAACATTTCTGGTGTTGCGAACCTTGACATACTAAAAAGATCTATTTTTATTTTATTGTTAGGTAAAATGTCTGGACAGCAATCAGGATTTTAATGTATCATAACCTAAAGGCACAACTTTTTAATGTATTATAACTGCACAACTTTTTAAGGCACATTTATTAAGTATTATAACTTAAAGGCACAATTTTTTACGCATTATAACCTAAAGGCACAACTTTTTATTATGTTATAACCCAAAGGCACAAATATTTTATGTATTATAATGTAAAGGCACACCTTTTTAATGTATTATAACCTAAATGCACAACTTTTTAATGTGTTATAACCTAAAGGCACAGTTTATATGTTATAAACTAAAGGAACAACTTTTTAATATATAACCTAAAAGTAAAATTTTTCATGTATCATAACCTAAAGGCAGAACTTTTTAATGTATTATAATGTAAAGGCACAACTTTTTAATATATTATAACCTAAGGGCATT
>NC_087211.1:69293391-69298391 GCF_015104395.2 Macrobrachium nipponense | reverse complement strand
GAAAGACCAACGGAAAAATTCTACGCACTGACAGCCGAGATCACAGAGCCCGATCAGTGGACAGAGATGCGTAATTTATGCCCTCACACAGATGGAGGATTTGCATACAGACGTTGCATCACATGAATACGAGAGAGAGAGAGAGAGAGAGAGAGAGAGAGAGAGAGAGAGGCTGGATTCAGATATAAAAGGAAAATGTGTAAGATTACTGATTATATTTCTGAGAGAGAGAAAGTAACTGGCTATAGAAAGAGAAGGAAAATAGGTACTATTACTTATTGCTTCTGTGTGAGAGAGAGAGAGAGAGAGAGAGAGAGAGAGAGACTGGATACAGATAGAAAAGGGAAATGTGTATGATTACTGATTATATTTCTGAGAGAGAGAGAGTAATTGGCTACAGATAGAGAAGGAAAATATGTACTATTACTTATTGTTTCTTTGTGAGAGAGAGAGAGAGAGAGAGAGAGAGAGAGAGAGAAGCTGGATACAGATATAAAAGGGAAATGTGCATGATTACTTTTCTGAAAGAGAGAGAGAGAGAGAGAGAGAGGAGAGAGAGAGAGAGAGAGAGAGAGAACTGGCTATCAAAAAAAAAGGAGGATGGATAAAGAAAATGAATATGACTGATTATTTTCCTAATGTGAAAATGAAAAATTAAACAAAAAACGTTAATAGTTTGTTCATTTGGTACTGAGGAACTTGGCTTCAAAGGTCATCCGCTGCGGATTTTCACCGTCAGCTTCCTAAAAAATAGACTACGGTCTTTTTGCAATCGTCAGCGCTTCGCGCTCAATTTCGAAAGAGAAACAGTGTTACAGTTTTAATATTTTCTCTACAAGAAATGCTTTCATATATATCATTTTCGCCCTGCTTTCTCTCTCTGGTGCATTAGTTATTAAAGCTATGTCGCATATGTCACTCTACCTTTCTGCTCTCCGCATCTTTCGTCAAGAAAGAAAACATTTCCCGATGCGTGAACAAGGCAAGTCCTCATTATTATTCACTGCTAACCTACTTACTAATTTACAGTTGAACTGACAAGAACAACGGACGGCGACAAAATCGCCGTAATAATTCATATCAGTTTATTTTTCAAATTATATTTATGAATCATCAAGAGAGGATATTAAACTCTGACTTTGTCTTACAATGAAAGGAACATCGTTTTTCTGCCTGGATAATTGATAATATGCTGTATCATGGCGGCACCAGTACTACGGTAATTGTTTCAATTATCACCTACAAATGGATATTGACATGTCAATCATCTTTATGCTGCTCTTATGAAATTACATTAAAGCAATACGTACTTGCATATGAAGAATCCAACAGCATTAGTCTAAGATATAAATTTAGTTTTGAATGATGAAATAAAATAAGAAAAATTATGAGAAAAATCATTGACATAACCATTGATTCTTTGGCGAAGAAATCAAGACAAAACGGTACTAAAATGCCTTTGATATGGCTTTTTATGTAAAAAAAAATATATTCTCATATCAGTCGAGGCTTCCTGACCGCAGAATCCAAAACTTTCCATTGAGTTTTAGTGAACATAGCTGCCAGAAACTCATCTCCTCTTCGGGTTTATATGTCTGAAGGTACCGACAATCCTCTAGTAATGGAATTGCTAGGAGGTAGGCCTAAGGAAGGTAATGAAAGGTATCGAATTTATCTGGGGGCGGGGGCGGTGAGGGTAGGGGGGTGGCGTGTCCGCATGCAGCAATAGGCCTTCTACAGAATTGGAAGCGACGAAATCAAAGGTTGGTGTCAATGTTTTGTGTCCCTTTATTGATGTTTGTGTACATTTTCCTTATTGTGGTAAACCTCATCTTGTTTTCATTGTTTTTTTTCTGAAATGATTTAAATGAAATCAGTAATGTTATTCATTAACGTAAAACTTACAGATCTGACAGTATTATAAAACTGATAATTATGACATTATCGTCAATGACAAAGCAAAAGTGAAACTAGTGGTGTTACTCCTTTATTTTTAAGAAAAATAAAATGATGTCATTTATATAGCACTTTCATGTCCATAAAGTCCCAGTGGCTTTACAAGTATTTATTGGTTAGAATGGTACTGGGACTTTATGGACACCCTGTATATTTCTCATCGACTGACGTTTTTATAGAATTTCTAATTATGACGAAATATAAGTGGAATGTGTTATATTTATTCTGCAATATGATCGGCCTATTTCTAAGACCTGCCCTTAATTTAAACAAACTTTCCAGTCAAATAATATTTTCATAAAAGTATTGCTCTCTTAAATTCCTTGCAGGAATGAGTTCGTTTTGAGTACATTGCAATAAAAAATTTAAAAAATACATTAAAAGTAAAGACTCTCTCGGTGACAAAGTAATTTCTTTTTTGAAGCGAGAAGCGGAAATGAAAGCAAATGAGTCAGTCAAAAGTGCACATTTCTAATTTCATTTCTTTTTTTTTTAATGCACGTGATCGCAGTATGGCTCAAGAAATGGTCATGAAACGGAGAGAGAGAGAGAGAGAGAGAGAGAGAGAGAGAGAGAGAGAGAGAGAGAGAGAGAGAGAGTTGATAACTGCGCTTAATCCATATGTATATGTATATCCACACATAATTATTTCTGTATCCTCAAAGGAAGTCAAAGAAAGAAACATCTCACATGTACAGGATTTTACCCAGAATATCTGCGATAAAAATATTTTCACGGGGAATATTTTTCCCCGTCCACTCAATTAAATATTTTACATCAAAATGTAAAACAGATTTGCATTTAAAATTACCACCCAAACCACCCACCCCCTACCTAACACACGAAAAAAAGTATACAAAATCAGCATTATATTTTTCAGCTAATTTAACGTTTTTGATGGAGATGGGGTGGGGGCGTACGCCCCCGCCTATCTGTAGCCCAGACCCGTAGAGAAAAAAGGAAAGAAATAGAAATTCTTTTATTTGAAATTCTCAGAGGGAACATTAGTTAGAGTTTCCTTTGGGGCAACACAAAAATATTTCAGCGTTCCAAAGATTCTAGCTCAAAATGGCAGAACTTGACGTAATAAATACTTGTAACTTTCTAGTGTTAATTTTGAAGACTGAGATTTTAATTAAAATGTTAGCGTTTGTCACTCAGATTCAAGGTAAGCATCTATAAGGAGGACAGGTTACAGGTAAAGGTGTTGAAAAGTCATTCAATCGATGCATCTTCGCTTAAAAATCTGCAGAAATAACAAGCATTAATTCTGCTTTATTCATTTTCATTCGGTAAATATTGCTTTCAAATAACATTGGGCTCTTGATTATTGGAAGTGAAAGTAGTTATATAAAGATGACATGAGTTAATTCTCGATCATTGGAAGTGAAAGCTGATAAAGGTTAAAATAGTTCATTCTGGATTATTGGAAGTTACTGGACAAGACTAAAACAGTTACTTCTCGATCATGGGAAGTGAAAGCTGATAAAGGTTAAAATAGTTCACTCTCGATCATTCGAAGTTAAAACTATAGAGATTAAAATAAAAAATTCCCGTTCATTGGAAGCAAAACCTGGACAAGGGTAAAACAGATAATTCTTGATTAATGATTAAAACAGTTAGTTCTCGATCAATGAAGGCAGAAACTGGACAAGGTTAAAACAGTTAATTCTCGATCATTGGAAGCAAAAACTGGACAAGATTCAGACAGTTAATTCCCGATCATTATAAACAAAAATTGGACAAGATTAACACATTTAATTCTCGATCATTGGAAACGAAAACTGAACATGATTAAAACAGTTAATTCTCGATCATCGGAAACAAAAACTGGACAAGATTAAAACAGTTAATTCTCGATCATTGGAAGCGAAAACTGGACAAGATTAAAACAGTTAATTCTCGATCATCCGGAAACAAAAACTGGACAAGATTAAAACAGTTAATTCTCGATCATTGGAAGCGAAAATTTATAGAGCCAAAAGCGTGAACCCTCGACTACTGGAGGTGGGGACTGTTAAAGAGATTAATATAACAAGCCTCGTAATTGTTGCTTTCGCGAAACTCGAAGTTCCCGATCAAAGCAGTGACTCTAATCGCGCCAACACTACCGCGAGGTTACTTTTATGACTTCAAAACTTCAATTAGTTGGCGGAACCGCTGTGGTGGAATTCTGGCCACCACAGCTCGTCGCACCAGCCAATATCCTATTTAATAACCCCCCACTAAACTTACGAACTGCAGTTGACGATATTATTATTATTATTAGATAAAACCTATTCGCATGGAACAAGCACACCAAAGGTACCACTGTCAAGAAAATCAAGCTTCCAAAGAATACAGATACAGAGCCAGTGTTTTTTCATCGGCCTGGGGTAGGCGCGAACCCGCGACATCTGAGTGCCATGCCACGACGCTAGCCACCTTACCAGCGGACCGACATTGACCAATAACCAAAGGTTATTGATGAGAGGTATCTTCAAAACAGGCCGATATTCAGAAGCATCAAATATCAGTCACACGGGAATCGTAACAAATAAATGTACATATGTAAGTAAAAGTAAGACAGGCAGAGAGACGAAAATAATAAAGGATGAAAATATGCAATAATGCAGGGTATCTTACGTGGTATTACAAACTCAATAAATTAATAGCGTGAATGTGATTAAGGTTTACACTACAAAGAATATCTATATACATACATACGTATATATAGATACACACATACATACATATGCTATATAAGTGTGGATGTGGTGTGTGCTCGCGCGATCGCTCGTTCGCCCGAGCATGAACGTACGAGTATAATTTGTCTGACAGAATACCAAAGCCCCATGAAATAAAAGAATCTGCAACATCAGCGAATAACGCAATTATATCTCCCAACCATCGTAGGCGGTAAACAAATTCGTTGATTGATCAAATTACATACAGAATTACACTTGCAATAATTCTCTATGATTATTCAACCGGTGTTTATTATAAATGCATACGCAGTTCGGTATTATTCCTCAATTTTATGGCACAGAATACAAGTCTTCATA
>NC_087211.1:69283391-69290891 GCF_015104395.2 Macrobrachium nipponense | reverse complement strand
CTAGTTGAGTTGAGTTGAGTATAGAATTTAGGCCAAAGGCCAAGCACTGAGACCTACGAGGTCATTCAGAGCTGAAATGGAAATTGACAGTAAAAGGTTTGAAATGTGTAACAGGAGGAAAACCTCGCAGTTGCATTATGAATCGAGTGTTAGGAGAGGGTGGAAAGTAAGATGAAGAAAGAGAAATGAAAGGAGGTACAGTAAAAGGAACGAAAGCGGTTGCAGCTAGGGGCCGAAGGCACGCTGCAAAGAACCTTAAGTAATGCCTACAGTGCACCGCATGAATTCCTAACCACGTAAATAAAATTCAATACCTTTGGGCCAGCCATAGGAGGGCTGTTAATCAACTCATTGGTCTGATTAAACTAAGATATATTTAACTTTCCAAGCAATGGCAGAGGGGAGTTTCAGAAATTAGTTTGAATTTTACGGGGATACTGAGCAATTAATATCCAAAGACTAACATAAGAACAAATAAAGAATCCTTCCTTTTTACCTGTTTGTTTGACACTTCCGAAGTACTGAAATTAGTTTGAAATTCAGAATTTTAGACATTAGGCTGAATTTCAAAAATCCGGAAATAAGATTGAATTTCAAGATTTCAGAAACTAGGTTGAATGTCTAAATTTTCAGAAATTAAGTTGAATGTCAAAATCTTCAGAAATCAAGTTGAATGTCAAAATTTCATAAATTAGGTTGAATGTCAAAATTTTCAGAAGTTGAGTAGAATTTTAAAATTTCAGAAATCAGGTTGAATTTTAAAAATTCAGGAATTTTGCTGAATTTAAAATTTTCAGAAATTATCCTGAATTTGAGGGAGATGTTACTCAATTAACATCCAAATACGAATACAACAAATTCAATCCCTCCATTAAAAGCCGATGGTTAATCCATCTACCTGTGTATTTAAATGAACATAAATCAGCCAGCTATAATGTAAGAACCAAGCCTGTACCTTAAACATTTATAAACAAATCAATCCTAAGTAATTAATCACATTTATTAGAGGCATATGTTGGTTTTATGATGGCAATGGGCTTAAGTGGGAAATCTTACAACAACAAAAAAAACTATATGTATGATGGCAAGATGCTGAAGAGATAAATTTTACAAAAAAAAAGTGTGAATACGACAACTTTAAATACAAGACCAAAAAGATATAATATTAAAAACATCCATTGTCATGGAGAAGGTTTTAGAGAAATAATTACAGGCATGGCGTGATCACACCTCCAGCTTACTAGAGGTGCATGCTAAAATATACGGTTATTTCACCAACGAAAAAAAAAGAGCGTTGTTTCACCAACGAAAATAAAGATAAATACGCTGTATTTTATTAGAAATGATTGTTTAGTACTGCTTAACATGCAGATTATTTATCTTTTACATTTTTCCTCAGTTAAATAAATCATAAATATTCTGTCCTAAAATTCCTTTATCTTTAACTCAAAGCGAAACAATTTTCAGACCTTTTTAGACTTTTCCATAGACCTTTCCTAACCTCCCAACAAGAACAAGAACATCAACAGCAACAACAACAACAACAACAACAACAACAAAGTGGTTTGTAGGCTTACTCCCCGAGTAAGCCAAAATCTTTTATGGGGAAAGAAACTTGCTGAAACTGACACATCCCTCCAACGGAATACTTCTAACTTTATAGCTGAAATATGACAGATTCTCGCATGCTTTGAAAGTCCTATATATTTTACGTCTGCTACCGAAGGATTCCAGTCCTACAGAAATATATAGTTTTTTATATTTTTCTAAAACAAAAATAAAAACAAAAAATGTACGGAGCTTAGAGCAGCGCCCAAATTTGTTCAGTACCAAAAGCGTAAGATACACTGTATATATGTGTGTATATGTATATATATGTACATATATATATATATATATATATATATATATATATATATATATATGTGTGTGTGTGTGTGTGTGTGTGTGTGTGTGTGTGTGTGTGTGCTGTGCGTATAATACAATATAATCAGTTATACACAGGAAAATGTAATTACGATACATTTTTATCGTAAAAATAATCAGACGAAAACTTTTAAAATATCCAAATCAAGGCTTTAACTGTAACTAAAATTCAGAGTACTGACTCCCTCTCGACTAAGTCATTAGTATGTATATATATATATATATATATATATATATATATATATATATATTATATATATATATTAAGAAAGAATTCAGAGAAATCCACATTCCACATTTAGTAAGGGGATCGAGTGGTATTGCCTTTAAATCAGGGAATTACTTTTATGCTAAGTAGAGCTATGATACGTTATGAAAAATAGCCTTGATAACACCATCCAAGCCTCCATCCGTTATACATTCGTTCCCTTCATCAGATATTAGAACGGTACTGTGAAAGTAGAAGTGACGTTATGTAGAGAGAGAGAAAGGAAGGGAATTAGTCTTAACAGCACCAAAACTAAGCAAGTCTCGCTTACCATATCAATCACTGGTATTCGGTTCATGATACGATCACACAAGATTGAGATTGAAGACATGTTTCCAGGAATGACAAGGTTAAACGAAATTCAAAGCAGACTTTCGGGTAACACAGGGGAAAATAGAAAGATGATTTACGATGAGAGGAATAAGCTACCTATGAATAGAAAGAGCAAGAATGTGCTTTTTGAAGGTTGTTCATGAAAAGAAAGGAAATGGTTGTGAAGATCTACTGACTGACTGATTTCTACAGACTGGCGTCACGAGGGAGAGAATCAGTCTTTACGAAACGCCACTACAGGAAAAGCAAGTCCTCATTGGATTACATGGTTAACTGCCATCGTTTCCTAATACTCGAAAGCAATGGGATTCTACCCATGCTTCTGTTCCCTATTTATGCAACGTTCCTTCCTTTTAAAAACCAAAAAGGTAAAAGGTTTCGTTAGTGGTTAAGCCCTTCCTCCTCCTCCTCCTCAACTTTGCATTTTTCTTCTTTTTTTTTTGGGGGGGGGGGGGGGTGCTGGGTGTTTGGGTAGATAAGAGTATTAGATTACCTGTCACTTTGACCTTTGTTCTATAAAGAAAAATGTAATAATCAAGTTTATTCGGGTAAAAAAAATATATATATATTGGAGTTTACCTAACAGACCCTTATGCCGGAGGCTGTTACAAAGTTTTGAAGGTTCAAAAAGTGTTTTCATAAATTCCGCCCCAAAAGTTCCCGAGAAAGGTTAACTGTATAAAACTATTGTAGGAAACAAGCTACTTAGACCAAACTTCGAGGGAGGTAAAAGTTATCCAGCTGTCAATACAAGGTAAACTTTGAAGTTGAGTATTTAGCGAGACATTTTTTACGAGTATTGTTCGGCCACTTATCGTTATAGTAGATTCACATCAACCGTGCATTTGACGTCTAGGCCAGTCCCTTACGACGCTCCTGATTGGCTGTTGATAGGCCAATCACAGGGCTGAAAACTCTCAGTCTCTCGAGAGAGTTCACATAGGATGTATGTTCCACCTCTCCTGAAAAAAGTATTCCTCTTGAAAGGTGGAACATGCATCCTGCCTATGTGAACTCTTGAGTGAGAGCTTCCAACCCTGTGATTGGCTTACCAACAGCCAATCAGGAGCGTCGTAAGGGACTGGCCTAGACATCAAATGCACGGTTGATGTGAATCTACTATAGTTGTATCGGTGGAATGAAATGGAATATAATATTGGGTCAAACGCCAAACGCTGGACCTATGAAGTCATTCAGAGCTGACAGGGAAATTGCAAGCAAGAATGTTTGAAAGGTGTAACAGGAGGAAAAACCCGCAGTTGCACCGTGAAACAACCGTTAGGAAATAAAATGGGAGAAAGAGAATATGAACGGAGGTACGGTAAAAGGAATGGAAGGGGTTGCAGCTAGGGGCCGAAGGTATACTGCAAAGAACCCTAGAAAAATTGTAGCGGTAGTAGTGGTACAAAATTATACGAAAAATTAAAGAATTTATTTTTCATTAAGATAGGTTTGGAAGTGTTGCTGTGTAAATGTATTTTTTCTACTACTGCTGTGACTTAACCTGTCAAAAGAGGTTGGAATATAACAATGTCAAATTCACGCAAAATTTCTCTTAATAAAAAATTGACCATTGAAATAACTGAAACATTATAAACACGCTTGATGGCGCGGGCTAGGCTGCGTTGGAACCGGCGCTACCAGTCATGTCTCCCCTACCCTCCCTATTCCCTATCTACTCGACAAACTACCTATCCCGCCCCCACCCAGGGCGGATAAACAGTTTAGATCCACTCGGATTTTAATACTACAGATCCTAAGAAACGTTTGGTATTTGAAAACTTTGAACTTGCTCACTTCCACAGCTTATGACGTTACACGTTGAGAACTTGGATTCAATACGAGAATGGACGTGGAAAAATAAATAAAATAAAAGAAATAAAATACAGCACGAGATTAAAAGCGGGAAAATTAAATTCTATGCGATAATACAAGAGGAAAAATGACTCAGTACGAAATTACACGCCAAAAAAAAGTATATCTATTCAACACGACAATAAATATAAATTAAACTCAGTACGAAATTACATGCGAAAAAAAATATATCTATTCAACACGAGAATAGATATAAATTAAATTTAGTACGAAATTACATGCGAAAAAAGTATATCTATTCAACACGAGAACAGATATAAATTAAATTCAGTACGAAATTACATGCGAAAAAAAGTATACCAATTCAACACGAGAATAGATATAAATTAAACTCAGTACGAAATTACATGCGAAAAAAATATATCTATTCAACACGAGAATAGATATAAATTAAATTCAGTACGAAATTACATGCGAAAAAAAGTATATCTATTCAACACGAGAACAGATATAAATTAAATTCAGTACGAAATTACATGCGAAAAAAGTATATCTATTCAACACGAGAACAGATATAAATTAAATTCAGTACGAAATTACATGCGAAAAAAATATATCTATTCAACACAAGAATAGATATAAATTAAATTCAGTACGAAATTACATGCGAAAAAAAGTATATCTATTCAACACGAGAATAGATATAAATTAAATTCAGTACGAAATTACATGTGAAAAAAATATATCTATTCAACACAAGAATAGATATAAATTAAATTCAGTACGAAATTTTATACGAAAAATGAAAATTATCATGAGAATACAAGTGGAAAATTAAATATAAAGCGAGAGTACACATACAAAATGTTTTCAGTCACTACAAGACTACGCGTGGAAAAATTGAATTCACTATGAGAATACATGTGGAAAAATTAAAATCAATTTGAGAATACAATGAAAATAAAATTCAATACAAGAATATACGGGGACAAATGAAATTCAATATTTGAATACATGTAAAACATTGAATTCAGACTTTGAATACACATGGAAAAAATAATATAAATACAAGAATAAACCTTGACGCATTAAATTGAACGCGTGAATACACGTAGAAAAATTAAATTCATAGGGAATACATGCAAAAAAATTAAATTCAAAATACCAAAAAGTGTAGAATATTAAATTCAATATAAGAGTACACGTGCACAAATTAAATTCAGTACAAGATACTTGCATAAAAAATTTCAATGCGAGAATACGTGGAAAAATTAAATTAGATTTGAGAATACATGTGGAAAATTGAATTCAACACGAGAATACACTTGGAAAAATGCAATTTGATGCGAAAATAAACATAGAAAAATTAAATTCAGGACGAATCTATAAATAAATTCAATATGAGACTACACCTGGAGAAACTAAACTCACTACGAGAATAAAAAAAGAAAAAAAAAAAAATAATAATTATATTCAATACCAAAAATACACATTGGAAAATTCAGTTCGATACATGACTACAGTCAAATTTAAGAATACACGTAGAAAAATTACATTCAGTTTGAGAATATACGATGAACTGTCAAATTCAGTACGGGGAAACGTGAAAAAAATTGAATTTATTTTGAGAATGAAGCGGACAAATTTAATTAAGTACGGGAATACACGCAGAAAACTAAATTCATTTTGAGAATAAAAGTGGAAAAATTGAATTCAGTGCGGGAATACGTGTGGGAAGATAATTTCAATTTGAGAATACACGTGGAAAAATACAAGGCAATACAAGACAACAAGTAGGAAAAAAAATTAATTTATTACCAGAATTTTCGCTGAAGAACTAAATTAAATACAAGACTGCACGTGCAATAATTACATTTATAACGAAAATACACGTTAGAATATTAAATTCAATACAGTAATACACGTCGAAAATTTAATCGAAAATAAATGTAGAAAAATTAAATTTAATACTAGGTTACACGTGGAAAAATTACATTCAATATAATGATACATGCGGAAAAATAAAATTCAATCTAATGATACATGCGGAAAAATTAAATTCAATATAAGGAATCACGTGAAAAAATTAAATTCAGTGCGAAAATGCCTGTTGGAAAAATTAAATGCCATACGAAAATACCTGTTGCAAAAAATAAATTCAGTTTAGAATACACGTGGAAAATTAAATTCAATGCGAATACACGTGGGAAAACTAGATTCAGTACGAGAATGCGCACGGAAAAATTAAAATTAATTGTATATAAATCTTGCAAGGTACAGTGAGAGCCTATGTAGAAACAACGAAGATACATAAGAATGAACCAGAATTTTTTTCATTTAAGATGAGGCAAATTCTCAGAATCATTCGTGAGATTTTTTTTTTTACTTTCACTCGAAGCCAAAAGTCACTTTCAGAGCGAAAAGAGACGAAGCGCTTCGACAAATCCCTATTCAAATTCCCCTGCTTCCCCCAATTTCCCCATTTGTAAAGGTGGATATTTTCGCCCATTCGCCACCCACCCGTGTCTTGTAAAGACAGGGTTTTCCCTGAATTCTTCCCTAAAATGGCCGTGATGGCTGATGAATCTCGCTCCAGAATGAAAAAATAGAGACAAAAAAAAGCTATACGTAGCCTTGTTTCCTGTTCGGTTTCTTATCAAAATACGAGAGGAGTCTCTCTCTCTCTCTTCCTCTCACTCTCGTGGTTCTAATTCCCGAGTGAAAAAAAGAAAAAAAATTTTGTTGTTTGAATAAAATTTTTATTTTTATACTCGCGATGGCTGATGAATGCGAGGCAGGCACAATGGACGCTGATAAACGTGTTGGATATTATATACAATTTTAACTTTATTCCTCTTCATTTTTCATCATTCCATAATATCATGACTGAGGTTTTTAAACAGACACATCAGAATGCCGTGACCAAAATAATCAGGCTCAATCAATTTGATCGGTCATATGTTTCCCCTGTCAGCTTATTATCTTTAAATTTTCGATCAATATATCTTCATTGAGAGATTATATCCCACGCTTTTTAATGTCCTGACTTCATATTATGTATTCCTAATTCCCTTCCCTTAAAAATGAGAATATTGTAAAATATCTGAGCAGCATTATTGAGAAGTACGTCGGTGCTCATTCGTGTAAGTTAACCTATC
>NC_087211.1:69281885-69282891 GCF_015104395.2 Macrobrachium nipponense | reverse complement strand
TTAAATATCATCATCATCATCATCATCATCATCATCATCATCATTATTAATTCAGTATATGCAACCTATTAACATGGAGCAAGCCCACAGGGGTCACTTGACTTGAAATTTGAGCTTCCAGAGAATATTGGTTTCAACGTCCCACCGCAGACCCCACACTGCAGCATAACTGATCATGCATGATCCACCAGTGTTTTTTTATAGTCCTGAAGGAGACGCGAACCCGCGACATCTCAATGCCATTCCACGTCATTAACCACTATACCAGCGGACCAGTATAGCTCACGGAAACAGAAAAAAAATGAATCTGTTTACTCGAGAGACTCCTGGAATTCTCAAAATAGAGCTCCACGATGCTTTTAGTAATACATTAAAGTTCATATCGCGATTTCCTTGCGTCATTTATCAGATTCAGAGTTTGTGGAATTGTTGAGAAAGGGTCGGACAAGTGATGCATTGCAACAAGGGCGACGGAATTACATGAGCTTCCAACAGTTTACTTTTTAAAAGTGTTTTTGGGACGGAATAAGTCTGAAATAGAACCTTTTTTTTTTTCTTTAAAGTATGAGATCATCTCCTCTCAGGAGATTTGCAAATCGCAAAATGGTTTTTGGTCAATATTCTTTTATAGACGGAATGAGTTTGAAATGGTACCATTTTTTTTTTTTAGGTATTCGATAACTTTGTAATATAAGTTTTGCGAAATTTATCACTCAATGGTTATGGTTAATATTTTTGTTATGAAAGCATTGTGATTTATACTATCACGACGAGATGTGCTTGAAATGGAACAATTTTTTTAAGTATTCGGTAAATATTGATGGCCAATATTCTTCTTAAAAATCTTTGTGTTCTATACTAACACGACGAGATAACTTTGAAATGGAAATTTTTTTTGTTTAAGCATTCGGTAATTTATTCCAAGACATTTTGAAAATGTAACACAAATATACATTTTGAAAATGTAACACAAATATTCATCTCATAAAAGGTAATGAAATTGCGA
>NC_087211.1:69271885-69274385 GCF_015104395.2 Macrobrachium nipponense | reverse complement strand
CCTTCTCAGGACTCCCATAAAGGACTCCTGGATCCCCGGCTGCAAATTCCCGAGATGAATACTAGTATTGACATCAGCCCCTGTTTTTTTTTTTTTTTTTTTTCTTTTTTTTTTTTTTTTTTTGTTTTTTTTTTTTTTTTTTTTTTTTTTGCCATGCCCTAGGTTAGGTTATGTTATGTTTGGTGGTTAGTTCAACGCCGTAAGGAACAGGTTATTTCGGTGTGGGAAACAATGAGATTACTTTCAAGAGGATTCTATGGTTAGTTTTTTAAGATATGGCGTCTTGCTTTTTCAGGGAAGGTACAGTGCTAGGTTACTATTTGGGAATATGCTGCTCGGTTATAAGAGAAAGAGCGAGCATAGGATTAAAACAGTTTCTGTACTTATGAGACTAATCACTTATCTTGCAACAAAATTTAGGATCCTGATACAAACAGCAACTGAAGCTGGAGAAGGAAAGAAAAAACTACCCATACTCTCAATAAGGTTACCGTTGATAATCACTTAGTATTTCCATGATTAGTGTAAAAGATATTATACTAAATAAGGGTAACAGATGTTAGCCTTACGAAAGCTCAGGGAAAATGCATCTTCATGATATTTCATTTTGTTATTAATTTTATTAGTTTCCCTTTTTGTCATATATGGCTTTCTGTATAATTTCCTTTTCACGATCTATTATTCTTTTTTCTAAATGTCTTTTCCTGCTCTGTAAACTGTTCTGTCAACCAGTATTCACAGAATCTGAATATAATTCCAGAAGCAGTTTTTCTATTTACACAGCATCCTGTCGATTATGGATAAATGATTAATTCAACCAAAAAAAAACCACAGAAATTACGCAAGAGGAATCTTTATTAAATGAACCTCAGTCAAAAGACGAGTAATAAATAACAGTCGTAATCGAGAAGCAGGAGAAAGGACGAAGAACAGGTTAATGGTAGTGACCATAATAAGGATACTAACAACCCTCGTGGTACTGTTGAGAATGCCCATAGTGAGGGTGTTCGACTCCAATTGTGTAGCCGTAGGCAGCGCCGTGGCCATGCCCGTGGCCGTGCCCGTGCCCGAAGCCGTGCCCGTGCCCGAAGCCGTGCCCGAATCCGTCCCCGTGCCCGAAGCCGTGCCCGAGCCCGAATCCGTGCCCGTGCCCGAAGCCGTGCCCGTAGCCATAACTGAAGTATGGATGGCCGAAGCCGTGGCCGAATCCATGGCCGAAGCCAGGGTCAGCATCCCTCTTCCGTAAGAAGTGGTGGTAGGAACCGACGTAAGAGTGAAGTCCATAAGGGTGGCCGGCTAGAAATGGACCATATCCATAACCGTAGCCCAGTCCGTGGCCGTGATAGGCCAAAAGAAAACCGTGGCCGTACAGACCGTGCCCGAAGCCGAAATGGCCGAAGCCGGGTTTAGCCTCGCGCTTCTGGATGGATGATACGCAGGTGATGAGCAAAAGTACGATCTGGAATGAGAAGGGAATGGTAAAAAAAATATGCTTGGGTGGAAACACACTTTACAAATCCCAACCACCCACATATTTGCCCATCCAGGAGCATACACATACATACATACATACATACATACATACATACACACACATTTATATATTGTATGTATGTAAGTATATCCCCTGACAAGGACTCATGAAAAAAACAACACAATGCTCGATGCTACATTCTTACTTTTTATGCTAATTCGCAGATGAACTGCTGTACAGAGAGCTTCCATAATATTGTTGCTTGTCGCCTTACAATAAAGGTTAATCAGCCCCTCCATTTACAACACGCTCTCTCTCTTGTCCTCTTCCTCTCAATACTTTCGATTTATCTACATTTTCACCAATCTATAGCCTTCCCTTTTGCCCACATAACCAAACCACCACAATTCCCTGTGATCCACCCTTCCAACGAAACTTAACTTTTTATACTCTTTCTGGTCTTTGTTTCAATATTTCTCAGCTTTTCCATTCTTATGCAATACATAATAATTCCTTCATACATTTTAACACTGCTCCATACGCCTTTTTTCCTTTAGAATAGTGTCGCCTGGAGCTGTTCTAAGAACGCCATGAGGGATGTGGCACGTGTGGAGCCTTGCACGGAACGTTGTTAATGTCCAGAAGGTTCAATATTACACAGGCACATCCACATTTACCCAATGCAATCAGTTTCAAATGCAAACTCCAAGATTATACGCTGTAAATATTACAATAGTTTTAAAAACTACGCATTTTCACCTCGCGTTCATATTATTATTATTATTATTATTATTATTATTATTATTATTATTATTATTATTTTATTATTATTATTGAAAGATATTGCTGCATCAGCTGCATTCAACTTGTAAATAGTCTTCTCTATTTTTCTAATAATAGCTTTCTCTCATAGCAGAGAGAAAGCTATTATTAGAAAAATAGAGAAGACTATTTACAAGCTGATGCAGCAATATCTTTCAATAAGACTTGTTTGAAAGAGGGTCTCCTTCCAATATATTATCATTA
>NC_087211.1:69249385-69254385 GCF_015104395.2 Macrobrachium nipponense | reverse complement strand
CATAAGTTCCCCAGGATTTCCATTTCTTTTTTTAGTTTGCGCTTAAGATATTCATAATCATTAAAACTAATGGACACATGCATTACAACTCAACCAGGAAAAATATTGAGTGTTTTCTTTCTTTACTCGGAATGACTCTGCTTGGGGAAGGTGGGGAAGGGGTGGGGAAGGGGTGGGGGGGTTGGGGGGGGGTTAGGGGCCTTGTTTAACGATGGGGAGGGATGGGGGGGGGGGTCGGGGACACGTTGTTGCCAAACTATATTATGCGGGTATTTGGCAATCTCGTTCCCCTTCATGGGTTCTTTTCAAGTTCCCAATTTCGTTACTCCACTTCTGAAATTGTCGGAATTACGAGTATTCCGGGCGAACTAGTCGGAATTACGGGTATTCCAGGCGAACTAGTTGAATTATTCCGGGCGAAGTTCGCATTAGAAAAATGGGACTCATTTGAGTCATAATAGAATGTCAGTTTAAAATAATAATAATAATAATAATAATAATACGCCATGTTAAACATGATGGCTACATCGGGCGAATTAATCTTAAGTTTTGCGTCCTCAATTTTACGACTCGCTTCCTTTCTACGTTAATAGCGAGTCAAGAATTGGCCATATTAATAATACTAATTATAATAATAAATTTTATTTTCAATAACAATATTTTTATCAATAATAATAATAATTCTACGTTAATATCGCGTCAAGAATTGGCAATAATAATAATTATAATTATTATAATAGTAATTTTATGATCAATGAACAATATTTTTATCCTTAATAATAATAATAATAATAATAATAATAATAATAATAATAATAATAATAATAATAATAATAGTAATAATAAATCCGAGAGTAACGACAAAAAAAACCTTAACAGCCCCTAGAAAAGAACCAGTTCTATTCTACCAACACCCAAATCCCTTAACAACGTCTAAAACGCACCCTAAAGACAGGGAATTCCCCAGCCCCAATCCCCACTACACCCGACATCCCTAACTCCCATTTTTAGGATAAAACTTCTTTATGCAAATCGGCACTGGCCGATTCGTTCCACAAAGTCAAGGTTTTTGGTAAAGGGGCTGGCTTAAATGTTTTATTATTATAATATAAAATTACAGTTTTGCTTGAGCCCAGCCTCTGACAGAAAACAAAATGTTACGTGTTTTTCATGCTCTCTCTCTCTCTCTCTCTCTCTCTCTCTCTCTCTCTCTCTCTCTCTCTCTCTCTACAAGGAAGTCTATAAACAGTATTTTTGTTAAAATACCAGTGATTTAGAAAGATTACAGTAGGTTAACATTAAGATTTCTATTCTGATTTGTTTCCCTGTAAAGCTTTACCTATCTATCTATCTATCTATCATCTGTCTATATATATATATATATATATATATATATATATATATATATATATGTATATATATATATATGTATATATATATATATATATAATATATATATATATATATATATATATATATATATATATATATATATATATATATATATATATACATATATATATATAGTATATTATTATATATATATATTATACATATGTATATAACTGAATTTAACCCTTTATTTCTCATTAAGAAACCGATTCGTAGAAGAAAAAACATAATTCATTCAGCAGTACCTGGTAATGCGATAATGATACAATTCTATGGATAATGCAAGATAATTCTGTGAATCAATTTACAGATCAATTGGCTCTTTTTCCTGTCATAACAATTACAGTTATAACCAAATCGTACACAGATCCTGCCTCTGAGATTCAATTACTACATCTGTAATGAAAAAAAATGGAGGTTAGGTAGCAAAAACTTTTTAAGGCTGAATAGATAACCTGTCAACATTGCTTGATTATAAATAACATCATTAGTAAAATAAGACTAAGTTGATGTTGGAACACGGAGTACCAGTTAAGATTTATCAACCGAAAAAGTATGAATGTCAATCTCCCTTTTTGATAGGCATCACCAATTATTATGAAATATGTGACCTTCCAGACCATTTTTGGAATTTGCGATGACATACTGGAGTATATTTCGAAAGGAATACCTTCTACATAGATGATCCACTGTCATAAATCATAAAGATACAGCGGTGAGAACGCTACCTTCCTCAATCAGCAAAAAATAAAGAAATAAATAATTATATAAAAAATTAAGAGAGAAGGTTGATCATAAACCTTGCAAAAAAACAGAAAACTGAACTACTGTTCTGTAACACTAAGTCCGGAAAATACTTAAAGTGGTCTCCGGAAAAAAATAAAGAATAAAAAAATTTTCTTTCAAAAGAATGGTTAAAATATGCCAATGAAATACGTAAAGCGTTTGGCTTTAAGAAAGCCCCAAAAAGTTTCACTTCATTCCACAAAAGGGAATCAGTTTTCAGTTTTTTTTTTTTTTTTAAATAGGTAACTACTTAAAACTGAAGGTACTACCACGGTCTGAATCAAGTCGCTAAAGAACTAAAATTACTTGATACAAAAAGTTAGGTCATACCTAACCATAAAGGTAGGGAAGCTATTTTAATAAAGAAATTAGAACACAAAATATACATAAAAATAGAACACGAACGGTTCATATTCGAGGTAATGCACATAAAACATAAAAAAAAATGTTACTGAGATACGCTAGCGTAGGGGAAATAGGCTGTTAGGCCACAAAGCAAGGAACAAAAAATAACATGTAAACAGAAGAAGAACGCTTCATATTCAAGGAAATGTATGTAAAACATAAAAAAAATTGGTTATTGAGATACACTAGCCTCGGGGAAATACACAGTTAGGCCACAGACGATTCACAGCTTATCATGAAAGAAAAAATGAAAAATGTAAAATTATTAACTCGGAACACTAACGATGGAAAACACTAACAATGAGGTTTGAGAGGTTCCTAGAACCTTCAAAAAAAAAAAACAGACATCCCCGAAAACTCACATAGGTCTTCCCACACGTCCCGCCAGCCCCATTACCTTACCAACCCCCACCAACAAAATATGCCCTCGCCCCAAACCCCCACAACATGAGACTTTTTTTATTATCTTTATTTTCTTTTTACTTTTTTTGCCAGCGTCTGAAAAACCGCATTTTACGCTCGTACCCCTTCTGAAGTCTGGCACAAGAGTAGGAATTTTTTTTTTTTTTTTCTTGTTCGGCTTCCGGCGTCTGCCACTTCAAACGAAACTCCCGCAAAAGCCGCTGATTTTCTTCTTTGTCGCCAATTGTTTGTTTCCTCTTTCTTGGCTTTTTCTTATTTCTTTTATTCATATTTTGTTTACCCCATTTGCAAATGTTCGCATTTTTTTTAATCTTTCTCTCTCTATATATACCCTTTTATAGCTGATGTTTGTAGGTAATCCTTATATCCAATTGCTTTTACATGGCTGCAGTGCAATTACCTTTAATCTCGTTAGATTTGTAACTGGGAATGAATTAGAAATTTTAAATTTTAATTGTAGTTCTGTATAATTGGGAACCTAAAATTTAGATTAAGAGTTTTATATCTTCCTTTTTAAACGGAGGCAGAAAACTCTTCATTATGATGATGATGATGATGATGATGATGATGATGATGATGATGATGATGATGATGATGATGATGATGATGCAAACCTTTCTGAAAAACCAAAAATAAAAAATTGCAAAAAAACTTCGTTTTTCTGAAATACCACCAATTCAAGATATTATATGTCACAACAAGAACAACAACAGATATATGCATGCTATTGAACGTTATCATTGTTAAATAATCGTTTCTGGCATCTAAATAATTTGCAATTAATTATTCTAAATTAATCTCAAGAACACCCTGTGTAGGTCCTGCGTGTACACACACACACACACACACACACATATATATATATATATATATATATATATATATATTATTATATATATATGTTATATATATACCTATAGGTATGTATATATATATATATATATATATATATATATATATATATATATATATATATATATTTAAAAGCCTACATGTGCTTGAGAATAAACCTTTCATAAATCTATTTATATCCAGAATTGGAAGACTGATATGTCCTTCAAATGCATCCTTTCTAATCATCTACTGCCTGCAGTAACGATAAGAATATTCGCAACGAACAGAGTTAATTATCGCTTGAGTAATTAAAGATGATTATCTGTTAATGGACATTTTTCTGCATAATTAATGCTACTAATATTCAAACTGACGGTTTCCTCGGAAATTAGTGGCAAACTGACCCTCCTGACCATTAATCTAGATCATGTTTCGGGCTGCAACGAGACTGCATGAGGGTTTTGATGAATAAAGTCATCGGATGGTGATTGGCCACAGCATAAATCTGATTGTTGGGATAATTTGGTAAAAAAAAAATCAAATAAAAAATTGAGGGGTGGTGTCACTGTAAACTGATGTAAATTATTTGGGGGGATTTTTGGGAGTATATAGTATATATATATAGATATATATCTATATATATATATATATATATATATATATATTAGCTACAAATGTCCTTTCATATCCAATTCGCTCTACCTCGGAATTCATATATTTTCGTATATGTTAACCAAAGGGGAATTTTTTAGTTGATGATAATTTCGTCCTCTCGTGGATTCAAACCAGCGCCCAGCGGACAGAGGAGAAATCGGGACTTCAGTGACATTATCGACTTGGCCGAGTCGGTAATGTCACTGAAGTCCTGATTTATCCTCTGTCCGCTGTTTCGAATCCACGAGAGGACGAAATTATTATCAACTAAAAGATTTCCCTTCGGTTAATATATATGAAAATTTTATTAATTCCAAGGCAGAGCGAATTGGATATTATAGGATTATTTGAAACTTAATACATGTATATATGAATCACGGTGATGTGATAAAAATTATATATATATATACTATGTATATATAGCTACATTGTGTATACACACAAACACACACACACACACACACACACATATATATATATATATATATATATATATATATATATAA
>NC_087211.1:69241885-69244385 GCF_015104395.2 Macrobrachium nipponense | reverse complement strand
ATTCCCTTTGTGAGAGAGAGAGAGAGAGAGAGAGAGAGAGAGAGAGAGGATGGGGTCGAAATTTTAGTTATATTCCCTTTATGAGAGAGAGAGAGAGAGAGGAGAGAGAGAGATTGGATTGGGTCGAAATTTTCGTTATATTCCCTCTATGAGAGAGAGAGAGAGAGAGAGAGAGAGTAGAGAGAGAGAGAAGAGAGAGAGAGAGAGAGAGAGAGAGGATGGGGTCGAAATTTTAGTTATATTCCCTTATGAGAGAGAGAGAGAGAGAGAGAGAGAGAGGTGGGTTTTACTGCGAATAACGTTACACTAAAGCTAGAAGTAACGATTGATAATTCCTGCAAGTAAAATAACAAGACAAAGGGGTAGAAAGATAAATAAAAATTTTCATTATATTCACATCATGAGAGAGAGAGAGAGAGAGAGAGAGGAGAGAGAGAGAGAGAGAGAGAGAGAGGCAATTAAGCACCAGCTTGACAAAGAAACGCAGCATGTATCAAGTCGCGACTTCATATGAATTCTGTCTCAGCTTATTTCCTTTATCTCGAGAAAGAGCGGGTAATGCATTTCAAGTAGAGAGAGAGAGAGAGAGAGAGAGAGAGAGAGAGAGAGAGAGAGAGAGAGAGAGAGAGAGATCTTGCACTTGTTTCTTTCCCTCTCTTGCCCAGCTCCGTGGTTTCTTTCCTTTTTAGGTGTCCCAAATTCATTTGGGATTCCACCTTTACATTTGTTACTTCAGAAAAGTTAAATTCCATGGATACATTAAACATAATCTCTTGGAATATCTTTGGCCTCAAGCGGAACATTCCTCTCCTAAACATGTTCTGTAAAAAATTTCAAAGGCATCATTGCATTGCAAGAAAACGCTCCTCTGGCCACATGACCTTGCCATATGCGATTCAATTCATGAAGACTTCAGAACCTTCTCGACTTCATCGATGCAAGTTACAGACCAAATCCTAGCCGGTCGCCCGAAAGGAGGCCTTTCTTTCCTGTGGTACAAATCGTTAGACAATACGATAAAGGTGATGACCTACAGGAGTGACAGATTGCTGGGGATTTCAAGTGACAATAGGGAACTCTAAATTCCTAATTATCAATGGTTTATATGCCATGGGAAAATAACAATAATTTTGATCATTACTGCATGATCCTAGGGGAGTTACACAGTATTATTCATGACTCTCCAGCTGATCATATTTGTATAATAGGGGACCTTAATTCACACCCCACAAAACAATTTTATAATGAACTTACTCGCTTCTGTCAAAATCATGCTCTCCAAATTAGCGATGTTATGCTCCTCCCTCCCTCCTCTTATTCATATGTACATAATAGAGCGACGCTATTACAACTTTCCTGGTTGGACCACTGCATACATCCCCACAACTTCATGATTCTATTATGACCTGCAATATTCGCTATGACCTTGCAACGGGCTACGATCACATCCCATTACAGGTGGTCTCATTCAGTAACCCCATCCATCCCATCCCTACCGTGAACCCCCTAACTGATCGCCCACCAGCGGTAAACTGGGATTTTAAAAAACCAAGAGAAAACCAGATACTTTAGAGCGACCACGGAAACCAGGTTGCGGTCAATAGTTCAACGGCAGACGCCTTACTTTGTACTAACACAAATTGTAGAAATGACCACCACAAGAGGGATCTGAATGAATTTCTATTCGAACATAATCTCCGCTTTGCTTGCTTCGGGGCAGGACTGCCTACAGATTTTGTCAAGGTAATTCTCGTAATATTCCTGGATGGAATGACTTGGTTAAAGATCTGTATACATACTCACGAGAAATGTTTTTACGTGGAGGCAAAATGTAGCCCCAGGGAAGGGCACACTGCATTGCTAATGAGACAGGCGAGAGCGCAGTTCAAACTTGCTCTTAAGCACTGCAGGTTATATGAAAAACAACTAAGAGCCGATGCAATGTCTAGAAACTTAGAATCTGGTGATTATCCTCGTCTTTGGAAAGATATCCAGTCTTTAAATCCCAAAACTAAAAAAAAGCTATCACAGAGAGTAGGGGAAGCATCCGGAGACGAAGCTATTGCAAGTATGTGGGGCGATCACTTCAACAATATCCTGAATGCATAAATGATCAAGATTCCCGAAGGGATGTAGATAACCTCCTTACTGACAACATTCAATTTCATTTTGCAGACCGTTTTAACGCCAGGTAACATCAGCGATGCCATAAACTCAGCCTAGCCTAATGAAATAAATCGCCCGGCTGTGATGGTCTTCCTGCAGAGGCCTTCAAAACTCTGCCATCCGATAATTACATTTGCTAGCTCAGCCCTATTCAATGCGTGCATAATTCACTGGTTTCTTCCAGACTCCCTACTACTATTAGTTCACCTGATACCATTAATCAAAAACAAGCTAAAGGATGCAGCTGACCCTGGCAACTACCGGCCGATTGCAATCACAACGATCGCATCGAAGATACTTGAGTCTGTTCTTCTAGTGAGACTTCTCCCCTTTC
>NC_087211.1:69231885-69236885 GCF_015104395.2 Macrobrachium nipponense | reverse complement strand
CTGTGAAACAGTTGTTAGGAAAGAGTGGAGAATGAATATGAATGGGGGTACAGTAGAAGGAAGGAAAGGGGGTGCCAAAGGGTCGCTGCAGAGAACCTTGCATTCTGTGATGTTTTGATTTCTGCATGCGTAACGTTTATTCAGAATGAGGCGTGTACGTTTATATATTTACTATTTATTAATATTTTCCAATATGCACGAGCCTTACAGGCTTTCCTTAAATGCTACTCGCCAAATGACTTTTGAATTATGTTGTTTGTTTGTTTGTATGGTGTTTTTACGTTGCATGAAACCAGTGGTTATTCAACAACGGGGCCAACGGCTTTACGTGACTTCCGAACCACGTCGAGAGTGAACTTCTATCACCAGAAATACACATCTCTAACCCCTCAGTGGAATGCCCGAGAATCGAACTCGCGGCCACCGAGGCGGCAGGTCAAGACCATACCGATCACGCCACTGAGGCGATTGACCTTTGGATTATAATTCGTATCGGGAATAAATCAACACAAAACATTTATTGAACCTCCGGTGGGAAAGACAGGTTCTGTATTCCACTTTCAATACAATATCAATTTACAATAATGTGCCGTGATATGCAGCCTGACTCGACGTTTATATCTTTACAAAAATAACCTTCTGATACCGTATACAGTATTTACAAAAGCCCTCCCAGCCACCCACGGCCCCATAACTGGAACACAGAGTAGTTAGAGAGATGAAGGTCAATATTGACACTAACAAAAGTTTTAACTGTAAAGGCAGCAGCGGGAATAGCGTCGAATTGATGCTGGTACCGTCGTTGTGAAATTCTGTGAGAATCTTTTAGAATTCGAAAGTAAAACGGCAGTCGAATTCAGAAATCCGGTGCTTCCGCGGTGATCATAGAAACTAGGCCAAAGGCCAAGCGCTGGGACCTTTGTGGTCATTTAGCGTTGAACCGGAAATTGACAGGAAAAAAAAAAAAAAAAAAAAAAAAAAAAAAAATAAGTTCGAAAGGTGTAACAGCAGGAAAACCTCGCAGTTTCACTATGAAACAATTGTTAGGAGAGGGTGGATGGTAAGATGGAAGAACTAGAATGTGAACGGAGGTACAGTAAAAGGAATAAAAGGGGTTGCAGCTAGGGCACTGTATAATGGAGAACACTGACGGCGCTGCCCCACACTACTGGGTGAGCCCAGATGAAAAACGCATTTCACCATTTTCAGACTTATTCTGTACACAGGAGGGAAATCAATACAGGAGAGAACGTTTAACGCTTTCATCTTTTAGCCGATCTCCGAGCATTGACGAATACTGTCTAAGACGTAATAAAAAGCGTGATTGTAAACATAGGCCTAATCAGTACTTGGAATACTGAAGAAAAAGTCTGGATTGGTATCGTCTGGAATAGATAAGATAAAACTTGGAGTAACGTGGACGAAATCGGCAGTCGAATAGACACAGTCTTAAAAATAACAGAGTGATCCTGAATAACGAGAAGTTTGGATCAGTTCAAACGATGTACAGGAATAAAGGTAAATTTCGAAATAATTCCGATACAATAAAGACCACGTCAGTCACGTCTAAAATCAAATATAAATATATAAACACAAAACAAAGATTGACAGTTTCTAGAACCGGGAATATACATTCATGATACATTACGCAAAAAAAAAAAAAAAAAAAAAAAAAAAAAAAAAAAAAGATAAATAAATAAAAGGAGAAACTGGAGACTGCTCAAATCAAGTCCCTTCGAATTCATATCCTGCGCGTGAAAATAAAAGCTTCAATAAGAAGAGATGTCAGTGAGGAAAGACACATACTTTCTATCAATCCTCCGATTACTGACATGCTCGGAAACATTTATTAGAAGTCTCAAGCAAACATGATATACAATTTCTGTAGCCACGAGAATTGTATTCTTTTATGCAAGTCGGTTAATAAGTGACGGTTGATTATAGGTAAATGGTGACTAAAAAGACTTGAATATATAAACAATGCATATATATACATAAATATATATATATATATATATATATATATATATATATATAATATATATATATATCTATATATATATATATATATATATATCTTATACATTGTTTTATATATTCAGACAGGTAGATATACATACACATTTATGTCTCTTTAGCCACCATTACCTTTCATTAACGTCACTGATTAACCGACCTTCATAAAACAAATACAAATCTCGAGATTTCTTTTATGAAAGTCTGTTATAAGTGACGGTTAATGAAAGTAAATGGTGACTAAAAAGACAAAAAAAGTGTAGTAATTATCTACCTGTCTGATCTATAAGCAATGCATATATCTATATATATATATATATATATATCTATATATATATATATATATATATATATATATATATATATATATATATATATATATATATATATATATATATATATATATATATATATATATATATATACAATATAAAATATATATATATATATATATATATATATATATATATATATATATAAAAATATATATATATATAATATATATATATATATATATATATATATATATATATATATATATATAATATATATATATATATAAAGAGAGAGAGAGAGAGAGAGAGAGAGTGAGTATATATTAGACTTTGCTGCTTTTAACCACCTAAACCTTCTAAACTTGACAGATTTAAGAAATATAATATTTCATAGAATATGTGTACATAAATACGCTAGAATTACTGATCCAGTCCTTGGATCAAGGGAAGCGAATCTCTCCTAAATTTTTTCATTTACATCTGAATAAATCGTGCTGTCAGAAATTCGAATTTACAGTGATACGTCGTTTGTTTATCTTGATTAAACATGAAACATTTGTTAACGAATGCGAAGGTTTTCACATAAGTAGACACTCATACTACGTACTCAAAAGATATATGTATGTACATTTATGTTGCAGGTGTAGGAGAGAGAGAGAGAGAGAGAGAGATAAGCATACGTTTGGGTGTGTTTGTATGTACACTGTACGCAAAATAGGTCTTCATATTTATAGAAACAGCGGAAGTCTTATAATACCAAACATAAGCAACTTATATCAGATTCATAATCGGATAAAAAAAAAAATTAAACTTTCAATGTCTTCCCGTCAATCCTCTCTCTCTCTCTCTCTCTCTCTCTCTCTCTCTCTCTCTCTCCTTTCATTGACGTGAAGGGACATCTTTGACCTTTCATGCACATATAATATGCAAAGGAAAAGCCTAGCCCAGTTGTCTCCCGCTGCCCCTCAGCTCATGTGGCAAAAATGTTAATTATATGTATAGCGCTCTCGTCTCTGTGACAGAAACGGCGGTCAAATATGCCGCTGGGAAAATCTATTTTCGTCAACGAGGCTACAAGATGAAATGATGTACCAAGAATTCCACGGATGAACTGGAGCAAGGTGAGGGTTATTGAGTATTTACCTAGATAGACAGACTGACAGACACTGAAGAGTGGACAAGGCAACAAGAGAGAGAGAGAGGAGAGAGAGAGAGAGGAGAGAGAGGAGAGAGAGAGGAGAGAGAGATGAGAGAGAATGTTGAATCTTTCTTTCATTTTACTGAGGTGGACAACCATAAGAAAAAAACCTGCTGTGGAACAAGTTGTCATATCAACCTTTTTCTATCTGAGGTAATAGTATAATTTCAATTCGTAATCGGACGAAAGGCAGTTGTTTTTAACGAAGTCGAAAATGTATGGTTGCAAGAGGTCACTCACTCCCACAACAACAAACAAATGTAAAAAACAGATCTGAAAATATTGTACCATTCTTTTCATTCGGAGACCACCAAAATAGGAAACTAAAGAGGAGTGTTAAAAAAAAGTTAGACCATCAGTCCTTGAGGAATGAAAGGTTTTAAGAACAACTGGGAACACTGGAGCAGGAAAGAAGGGATCATTCATAAATTTCACACTTAATTAGTAGACATTTAAAATTAAATTTCCTATACCATAAACCACAAAATACTGTTACAGGGATAACCCTTATTACCTTCTCCATTGGAATAAGGGTTAAACTAGTGGGTTAGCTGAGATTTGCCCCTTAATCACGTTGTTGCTAAACCTTTGGACGAATGTTATATGTATATAATAAATCAATAAAAGTCTATGGTACTATAACTGAACAAATTTGCGCTAGCCAACCACAGAGAACCTTACAGAGGTTGATAGTTGTGTTGGTGTCTCTAAAACCGAGATCGACTATGAACTTCACTCATAAATTAAAGAAACGTTAGCTTTGGTATGCATTACCTACATGAACACTGTAACAGTTAATGTCAGCAAATGACACGTGTTAAGTAAAGTATATCTTAGTTTTACCAGTCAGTGAGCTGATTAACAGCTATCCTAGGGCTGGCCCGAAGGATTATATATATTTTACTTGGCTAAGAACCAATGGCTTAATGATTTGTTCATATAGAGAACAGTCCATGTTTGGAGGCTCTATATTTTGTACTAAAGTAAAATGTTGAATTAACACAAACGAAAGTTCAACGATCGACTATTTTCTCAAAATAGGAAACTGTTTTACTAACAGTTAACAGAAACCAACTTGTTTAAGATTAGTATCTAAGTATATGTTTCGAAACAAAAACAAGCAGTGATTTAACAATGAAAACTGAAAACAAATCGTTAAAACATCGGGTATTTCTAAATAGAGCAAGTAAAGATAAGCATTCCCCAATATGGACCAAGTAAAGATAAGCACCCCAGGAGGGCTTATCTTTACTTGATCCCTGGATACCTAGCAACGGGACCTATAGCTTTTTATGGGATACGAACCTCATTACTGAATCGGTAAGCGAGCACGCAACCCACTCGTCCAACGAGGAACTAATGAAGCGTGTTACTTGAAGTTGCTACAATACTCGTACATGTAAGGAATTCATTTTTACGTACAGTTAAATATCTTTTATTCAGAACTAACGATGCAATGCTTTACGAGCTGACAAACAAACAAAATTACAAGAGTAGTACATTTCATGCAA
>NC_087211.1:69219385-69229385 GCF_015104395.2 Macrobrachium nipponense | reverse complement strand
AATCCCAGCAAATCACACTTTTGTTACGCTAACTTACGACAGTAGCGCCTCAGTGGCGTGGTTGGTATGGTGTTGGCGTCCCACCTCGGTGGTCGCGGATTCGATTCTCGGCCATTCCATTGAGGAGTGAGAGATGTGAATTTCTGGTGATAGAAGTTCACTCTCGACGAGGTTCGGAAGTCACGTAAAGCCGTTGGTCCCGTTGCTGAATAACCATTGGTTCCATGCAACGTAAAAACACCATACAAACAAACAAACAAACTTACGACAGTAACCGTATATGTAAGGAATTCATTTTTGCGTTACTACAGCTGAATATATCTTAATTAAAACATAACTGCAACTGCAATACATTTTAGGTAAAAGAATCTTACGGGAAATTATATAATACACTATCTGCAGTATCCGAATCATTATAAATAAAGAAATGAATAAATATATAAGTAACGACAAACGTCTTAAGGATACAACTCCTATATAACAAAACTACAGAAAATAAACATTACAGATAAATGGAAAAGCAAAAAAAAAAAAAAAAAAAAAAAAAAATAAAAAAAAAAAAAAAAAATCCCGCAACGAAAGCAAAACTAAAAGTTTTTCAGAAAATCACAGGAATGATTGGGAAGCCCCCCTCGAACGCCCTGTCCAGCTCCACGAAAAAAAAAAATCGTCTATTGGAAAAAAGGACGGAAGGAGCCTCCTGAAATTGACACATCCCTCCGACGGACTTTGAGTGACTCTCCTGACTGAATCCTGAAAAGGACACTGGCTGTTCCGCGAAGCCCAGATATTCCATATCTCCTCACGGCATGCTGAGGCCTACGGAAAAAGTTAGGACGCCTTTTCTGTAGGTTCCTTCGCTGGTTTGTTGTCACTTCGATATTAGTCTCTCTCTCTCTCTCTCTCTCTCACACACACACACACAGGCACACATTCTCGGCTACATATTGTCAACACACACAAACACACACACACATATATATATATATATATCTATATTATTATATATATATATATATATATATATATATATATATATATATATATATACATTACATAAACATCCCAGCATAAGACTTTGCACCAAGTAACAAAATTAATATAACTAAAATACGTGTTGAATACGGTGGGACAGTTGTCTCACACGTTCATGTCTGTCATACAAAAAAAACTAGCGTGTTGTCAATTTGCAGTTATAGCTAATTGTACGTGAAATATTAGACCGCCTTAACACGCCATCCCTCTGATACCTCCATCTGGCCTCTTGTTACCACCACCCCAAGCCATTTCTGACTCGCTGTAAAAGCGTACTCGCTTTCGCAAGGATTGGTTGTCGTCCGTACAAATACTGGCCAGACAAAATGCTGTTGATCTACTAGAATATGCAATATCAGTGCACTTGTCCCATCAAACAAATGCAACATATACGTAATACTGCAACGGTCCTGGAAATATTATATAGCAACCACATCTTCAAGTTATGTCTGTGAAGGTAAACGTTGTGTTCATTACACGAGACAAGAGGAGTTACTCACGGGCAAACATTGTTGCGCACTGTATTTTATATTAGGTTACATGAGACAGCTACACCGAATTATCCGCTGTCTACTTAAAAATTTTACCCAAAGCTAAACTTCTCATGGATAGGGGTTGGGGGTTTTCACGCTGATCTGGTCTATTTCATCTTATAGTCTGGTGGCAGAATAAGGATTTGTTGCCTGGGTCTGTTTTGGCGTACATACAATGTTTTATTGGTGATTCTGGTAAAACAAACCATGCAGAACCCAAATCCGCGTGATGCCACTCTGTCATCCTTGAGCAAAATTTTTTTTTTACTGCCAAAATTCAAAATGGCCAAATGGCCGGATCACCGAAATTCGATTTTCGCCTATACCTTCGCCAAAAATGGACATAGAGATCTGATTTTGGTGTCTAAACATATGTTTTAAGGGTCTGGGAATCCATTAGAACACACAAATAAACTCTATCTCCCCTCTGATGATTTGTTTTACCGCACAATACAGTCATTGGCATAGAACGCATAGTAGAATAGTTGTTCTTATGGGCATGGTCTCTGTTGCTTTCAAAATATTTCCTGCACAATGTACCTCTGACCACTGGCGTATATTAATCATTCTAATATTTCTTCTACTATTGCAGAAACCTAATAACATAACTCTATAAACTCGCTGCCTTACTTCTTTGGAGCTGGACATTTCAACTACGCGAGGTAAGAATAAGAATAAGAAAACTTTATTTAATGTTGACGTTACAATTACAAATGTTTTTTTTTTTTTTTTTTTTACATTAGTACAAAAGTACTATTAGCCGCCAGATGATGGCGAGATTATACAATGGATTATATATAGATGAGTGTAACAATAAGAAAAAAAGACTAGAAAATATAACAACAATAAAAGAGGCGTTCACTCCTACATTAAAATTTTCAAAACAAGCACATTCATACACATATACAGTCAACAACAAAGGTCAGGATACATATAAAAAATTGAACATTATCATTGTCAAAATCATGCATATCATACTAATAAAAATTCACAATATGAACAAACACATAGTTTTAACATGATAAAATATCTCATCAATATATTATATCATTCATAATAATATTGATGTTAATATGCAGCAAGTTGATGTATTTTCCTTTCTGGGTACTGCTTGTATTACCTGCGCTCGATGGAAAAACTGTCCGGTCCAGTATTCCAGGATTTCCTCCAAGGCAAGCACGTGACGAGACACCAGCCTGGCTTATGGAATGCTATTTGGACGGACATGTTCATCGAGTCGACCTTTATGCGTTACGGCATCACCTTGAAACCTTCAACTCTAAAGAGATGGGCACTCAGTCTCCATGTTTGCAGCCACATTGTACAAGATGTCTCAGAGATGGGAAATGAGAATCATCAGGTACCAGTTACAGTGCACAAGGAAGAGATGCCAGCCCGAAAGAAAACAGATGCTGCTGACAGAGAGAATCTTCGTGAGAGATTGATCACGTGCATTGATCCTCTGAATCCAGATGATCACCCAGACCAGCTTGTCAATATCGTTACCGGGAAGCTTGCTCCAGCTGTTGTGAATGCTGATACTGCTGCAAAGATCGGGCTTCAACAGATGAAAGATTATGAAGATCATTGGCCGAGTAGCTTTCATAAACCTCTCAGCAAAAAAGTTGTCACCATGTCAGCCAGCCGCAAGCATGTAAAAGTCGGACAAGAGGATGTGTATGACCCAAAGCTTATATACTCGAGAGTACTGGGACTTCAGCATGTGAGGGACGTCAATCTCAAAGATGTCATGAAGTTTGAGCTAGCTGCAACACCTCCATCTATATTTGAGGAAAACCGCGACATGCACATCACGAAGACAAAGTCAATCCTGAAGAAGAAACTCCAAGTAGAGGTATCCGATCGATTGTCATCCAGTCCAGATGCATTCATAATTGACGGTTGTGCAGTGTTATGGGTTATTCGGTGGCCAACCAAGGGAACAGTGGAGGACTTCATCTTGAACCTGCTTGGCTACGTGAATGAAAGGTTGAAGTCATGCAATACATACTTGGTGTTCGACAGATACTATGAGAAAAGTATAAAGAACGCAACACGCACAGCATGTGCCAGCAAGGAGGCAAGCCGTCGACACAAATTGGACCTGCATACACCTCTCTCTGCTCAAAAGGTCTTCCTCAATCTCACGGAGAACAAACTGCAACTTATCAAGCTAATCTGTACCTACATCAAAGAGCATGCAGAACTGCTAGCCAATAACCGTCTGGTCGTAACTGGACAAGACCCAACTCCCATTGAGGTGTCCAACAGGAAGGTGACACTGCGACATGACCTTCGTACCACTCACGAGGAAGCAGATGTTGTGATTGTCCAGCAAATGGTTCACGTAGCCCTAACAGGAGCTTCAAGCATCTGAGTCATCTCAGACGACACTGACGTGTTTGTTTTGCTGCTCCATTTCTTCAAGTCCGAATCTCTCACCTGTGATCTAGTGATGTTAGGAACCTGTCATAGCAGAACATCAGTAGATATCAAGGCAAACAGTCCATAAGTGTGCTGACTTTGTCTCCGAGATCTTGGCTGCACATGTCGTCTCAGGGTGTGATACTGTTTCTTACCTGTGGGGCATAGGCAAAGGCACGGTCATAAAATGCTTGATGATGGGCTACCAGCTGAAGAACCTCGGTCACCTTGATTCTGACTTCTCGGACGTCATATCAGAAGCGACATCATTCCTTTCTGCCTGTTATGGATCAAAGGAGAGAGACACATGGACAGGCAGTTCGTTTCGACATTTGGTCACAAAAGATGGGGTCAAAAAACTCACGGCAGCACCACAGCTTAAGAGCCTTCCACCACCAACAACTGAGACGTTCACTGAACACGTCCACAGAGCCCATTTTCAAGGCCACAGTGTGGCGGTGCAGCACTTGAAGTTGACCCTCCAGCATTTCAACACACACACGGGTGGACAACAGACCAGACATCAAACACATTGTACCAATACCCTTACCTCGAATGTGACAAGAGCCCCGGATGAGGTACTCACAATGATCAGATGTGGCTGCCGTTCAGTGCCACCTTGCGCAACAGCCAAGTGCAGGTGTTCTGCAGCGAGACTCTCGTATTCAGTTTTCTGCGGAGTCACGGTGCGAAGACTGCGGCAACGATCAAACTAAATCATCTGTCCTGGCAAATGAGGATTCGGATGAAGACTAATGATGACATTTTGGGATTGAGACAAGATTTGTGTGGTTATGTTGGCAAATTAGCATATAATTTCCGTCTTGCATACAACAGATCTCTGCTTGGTTCATTTGACTGTTTCCGTTCTTGACTGCTGTTTGTTTGTTTCATCCCTATGACTTGTTAATCACGTTAACTGTAGCGTGTGAATATATATGTTTTCAGCTTAACTGTGGGATATAAGTGTGAATAAAACATTTTGCTAAACCCATATTTGTCTAAACCCTATGCAGCCATCACTGGCATCACACTTTGAGCATTTTTATCGTCGAAATGTGAAAATCTATATTCACAGAAGGCAAATAGAGTTTATTAGTGTGTTCTAATGAATTCCCAGACCCTTAAAACATATGTTTAGACACCAAAATCAGATCTCTATGTCCATTTTTGGCGAAGGTATCGGCGAAAATCGAATTTCGGTGATCTCGGCTTCGGCCATTTTGAATTTTGCAGTAAAAAAAATTGCTCAAGGATGACAGAGTGGCATCACGCGGATTTGGGTTCGTCTATGGTTGTTTTACCAGAATCACCAATAAAACATTATATGTACGCCAAAACACACCTACACCCCTCTGCCACCAGACTATTATCTGTTCACGCACCAACGTAGTAGGTTCTACGATTGGTTGAAATCTAAGTGTCCTACACCGTAGGCTTACTGTGTTAAAAGATGTATCAGTAATACAGCTGAATGATTCTATATACAAAACACTCACACCTTATTGAGGTCGTCAACATGCCGATTTTGTTGATAATACAACAATTCTAGCACAAACATGTAACAAACTATACTCAGGCCAAACGCACACGAACGATGGGACTTGTTTTTAAACATTATTTTCCTATCTCATTTACAGTTTATATAAGATTGTATTTTGATTATTTCTTGCATGTGAATTACATGAGTAGGTTAATATTCGAAAAAAAAAATATTGTTGTCTATGACTTCCTACAATCCTCAATGTTGATGGCATATATGCGGTATATAAGGCTAGCCTAGACATACATTTTTCCTTTATTGGAATGATATAATTAGATAGAATGAATAAATAAAAGTTACATAAAAAAAATCCAACCGTGGTCAACAGAAGACCAGTACAACTGGCGTATCAGTAGCCTAGGCCATAGCTTCATTAGTCCACGATTCATGTTTTAGTGGTAAAAAATATAAAGGTTACTTTTCGTTATACGGACGTAGATATTGTGACTTGGACCTTTTCATAGCATAGGTCTAAGTGTGGTCTGGGCCATGTAACGAGATAAATCACAATCGCTGAAAGCTTATCGTTCGTTTAGCTTCAATCTGAGTGGACTGTTTGACAAAATATCGTCTCTCGTGTGTTTCTGCTGTTATACCAGAAGGGGTAAGGGTTCTTTATACGCACACAGATATATATATATATATATAAATATATATCTGTGTGTGTGTTATTGAAGACGTTGTTTAATATTTATCACAAGAAACCAACGATATTGGGGACGTTAACTATGCGCATGACGTGCGCGCAGGAGTGGACCCATGAAATGAAACCGTCTGTAATATAGCCGTAGGATGCTCCTCCCCTCAGTCGTTAATTTTCTCTTGGGATGTCGTCCCGCAATCGTTAATTTTTCCCTCAATCTACGGTTTGTTGCTTCTAAGCGAACGCTAAGGTACTCCTTACAATCTTTGGCCTCATCCACACTTGTTACGTTTGATATACGTACATGTAAAGTATGTCACAAAATTTGTCTCAAATGAATATGAGACTAAACGGTTTGTATTTGTCAGTTAGTGTAAACGTACATTTCTCTATCGTTGTATTATAGATCGTCATAACTGTTTCTAGTGACTTTCATAACTTTCTGGCTTTGATAAAGGTAAAAGGGCTGCGAAAACGGTTGCATTCGATTCCGGTAGATCTACAGTACTAGGCTAATCCGCGGCGGCCTAGACTATGGCAGTTGCGGTTTTCAATGCAGTTTTACCTCCTGAACAAGAATTTTAAGTAATATTTATTCGGACGACTGTAATTAACCCCCGTGGGCCAGTACTAAACATGGCGAAATACATTGGACGCCCCAATCCCTAGTGGATGTCGTATCCGCGGTTACCTACGTTCCTTGCAGTCCGTGCGGAACTATTCTGTAGAATTACCTCGATGCCCACTCAAACCATAGGCCTAACCCGCTTCTATCTTTGTTGAGACAATTTATACTACAGAGACGAGAAATGTAATGAAACTAAAGAAATGTTTTAATGGAGATTGATATGACAGATGTAGCAAAGAAAATGGCCACTGCCCAGAATCATATATGAAAATAAATGATAGAATTAGCGTATACAAGATTAGCCTAAATCACATTTGACAACACTTCGCCGTCCACTTAGACGCGTCATATTAAGGTATAGTGGACTTTTAATCCAGTATTTGTTTCTGCGCCAGTCGATTATCAGCTTCCCGATGTTAGTATTATCGTTGCTATCAATATGATTATTGCTATCAAAATCAAAATGGCTCAACCATTTTGTGAATTACAAGTCAAGACTTGAGTGTTCGTCTTCCGCAGATGTGAATTGATACATCCGGCCAACTTCGAGGTGCTAGTACAAAACACCGTATATATAGTAAATGTAAAGTAGACAGCCGCACGAAGACATCGTTTATTAATATAATCTGTCGACCACACAATATAGAAAAAGGTCTATATAATACTTTGATCCCCGAGGGGATAGTATTAAACACGGCGTCCCAAGGAGCTTCCGCCATGTTTAGTACTAGCACCTGGGAGTAGGTGGTGTAGAAAATCATCCAAAGTAGTACCGATACATCTAATTATTTCACATTGCAAAACTATATCAAGCCTCTCTTACCTTCAAGAACGCTTTATCTTGGAACTGTAAATGGCCAAAACGGTCACTGAACAACTACAAAAGATGGCCGGTGCTTGAACAGACGGGCTCTGTATCGAAGGAAGGCATCAGAGCGCTAGCTCTAAAAACCGGCTGATTCCACTGTAGGTGGCCATTTTGTTTCCTTTTTCTTATCAGCCAATCCTGATACCAACATTTAGCGCATATTTTACCTTCCTATTTAGATTTCCTGCAGCGGCACTCGATAATAACGCGTTAAATTCCTGCCAGGAGAAGATTTGACACAGTATACTTACACGTCTCACTAGCCATAAGGGGACTGGGGATCCGGTACCTACCCTCACCTAACACCGCCCACTCCTACCAACCCCACCGCCTCCCCAACCCTCGTAACAACCGGTTTTAGACTCTCAGTGAAACTTGACTGTTGCTCTTTTCATGTTTATTTTTGACTTCCATTACCGAATGAAAACTTTTCATTTATTAATCATATAATTGCCGAAGATTTGCGGTTAATATAGAAAAGGAGTTCCTTAAAATACCAAACTTTGCTGTCCTTACAAGTAGATGAAGGAATCAATGTTATAAAAAGTTCGGAGGTATAACAGCCCGTTTGTGATAACAGGCATCGTTATCCGTGTAGTTTGAACAACAAATCAGTCTCATTAACAAGCGAGTTTACTTTACTAGCTCAAATATATTATACATGCTTTAGGTGATATGTACTGTACATAATCATCACTTTCATTCTTCATATCATCATAGACGGTTATAGAAACTATCTTTACTGCTATTTCGGTTGGCAACACTTGTTGACTACATTACGTTTGCATTTCGTGAAGTCTCGTCAGTCATTTCGGCATGCTGCTGAATTTAGACTTGGATATATTTAATTTCGAAAATGAGCGATAATACATGGACATCAAACTCCGACTGTTTTTTCCCCAAAAGTAAAAGAACCGGATTTCTGGCTTCCAGCTCACGGCGCTGGGGCACTTTAGTGTACCGATTTAAATCGCGCGCCAGTACTTTCAACAACGGGGTTTCCTTGGCAGTAGCTTACCCTCTCATGACGTACCGATACTTCCTACTCATTGGCTACATGATATGGCATCACAATGACGTCATTATAATCCCTTTACATCATTGTTGATGAGTTTATGAGGTGAAAAAAGCAGACGTTCCCGGGAAAACTCGGCGTCGATTTTGAGAGTTGTGTGACCGGATCCCAATAAATTATTATCTTTAATCTTTATTTATGTAATTATTACAGGTTAACATGGGATAAAGACGTGATAGAATGACAATATAATGTTTAAGGGATAATAGAAATTTCCAGTAATGGAAAAAATGTATCGTATAAGTAAGTGAATCGTAGCAAAAATGTTTAATCTATTTTAGAATGAAAGCTGGGGCGTCTTCGCTGCGAGAGAACATCTTTATAATAATTCTTATTTTTCTTAATTATTTAATTATTACATGATGATGTTGGATAAAGACGCATTAGTCAGATAATATGAGTAGTAAGTTATGCGTAATTGCATATCGTATCAGTGAATTAGTTGCAAAATGTCGAGTTACCTTATTTACTTTAGGTTGAAAATTATGGTGCTTCCTACAGTTTCAAACGAAAGTTTGAGTGAATTTAGTGACATTCATTTAATCAAACAAATGGCGAAGTTTAAGAGTCTGGGGATACACCTAGTGAACCTGAGAGCGACAGTGACGAGGATGGAAAATCATCTTCCCAAAGTGAAACTGACATACGTGTGTCAGGTGGTGTGCGGGCGTGTATTGGCGCTGTAAAAGTCTATATTGTCGCTAATCAAAACATCCTGATTCATCGGTGTATAATTATTCATAATGAGGAAATAGAATAAAGTTGTTGACGTGATCGGTAATATATGTTTCCTAAATTATCTGAAGAAAAACGTACATAATATATATATATATATATATATATATATATATATATATATATATATATGTATATATATATATATATATATATATATATATATATATATATATATATATATATATATATATATATATATACATAGATAAATACCGTTTAAAAGATCATAAGTAATTTAGCGCTTGATTAGTCATTCCTATGTATGGAGAAACATACACATTTATGAATGGTTTCTTAAACAGCAGATCTGCCGTGGGGGCAGGCATTTTCCTGAGACAGATGGGTATTGGGGTCCTGATACCACAGGAAAAAAGTAACAAAAGTAACAAAAAAAAAGTCACAATTTTGGCTAGGAAAATAATTTACATGGAAAAAGGTCACGGAAAAAGTCACACTTTTGGCTGGGAAGACAAGTCACAGGAAAAAAAGGTCGCATTAATTTATGGTGGCGGT
>NC_087211.1:69191885-69216885 GCF_015104395.2 Macrobrachium nipponense | reverse complement strand
CGGCAAGTGGCGTTTGAAACGCTTTGAAATTACGTGGATCGGTAAATCCGTTATTCAACTGTTACCCGTTTTCCATTCATGAATATGGTGGTTTTTCTCATATCCATTTTCCTTTGCCCGATTTGAACAAATAATTCATGTTTGAACTGCCTAAAATAAAGGGTGGACTGTGCTCAGGAAAAATTAAAAGCACGGTAACCTTCCACTGCCAGGTGTAGTATCTCATTATCAAAATACTGGATGCTGATTCATCACTTTGTTCTAATTCACGATGAAAACAACAGTGAGTTACAGTGAGGACAAAGTACCAACAGGTAGAGCGGATGTAACATGAAGAAAATCATCTCCATACCTAGAAATTTGTGGAGACAGTCAGTTCACTTACACCGCTCCTCGTGGAGTCGTTTCTGTGGTGAATTATCAGGGAAGCCATTCAGTTGCGCAACCAACAAATGAAGTGCGAAGTAGGATCATTATTTACAAGGAAACACTTTCCTTTTGAATTTGCTTCAGGTTCTCTCTTTCATTTTGTGGTTGTTCCCCTTCATCCATGTACCGAATAAATTCACATTGCCTGCTCCTCTCCGTTAGAAAAAAGTTCTTCTCGTAGTGGAAGTGCCTAGTACATTCTACAATTCTCCTTCCTTCCCGCATGAGACTTTCTGTGTGAACGTTTTTTTTTTTTTTTTTTTTTTGTAATTGCTTGTCCCCCACATTATATTATTATATTAATTCATACCAGCTCCTTTTCATCTGTTAGAAAACGGTTGTTCTCGTAGTGGAAGGTCTTACCACACTCTACAATTCTCCTTCCTTCCCACATAAGACTTTCTGTGTGAACGGATATTTGAACTCATTGTTTGTCACCCACATTATATTAATTCATACCCGACTGTCGGCATTCTGCCTTTCCTCCCTTCTGTTTATCGACATCTTGTCATCTCGTCTTCGTGAATGCCCGCATTTTCACATTCGGAATTTTGCCCACGCACTATAAGTAGATTCACATCAACCGTGCATCTGATGTCTACTCCAGTCCCTTACGACGCCCTTCATTGGCTGTTGATAAGCCAGTCACAGGGCTGGAAACTCTCAGACTCTCTCGAGAGTTCACATAGCCAGGATGTATGTTCCACGTCTCCTGAATGATACTTTTGAAAGACTTATCTCTCAGGAAAAATGGTACATACACCTTGCCTGTGTGAACTCTCAAGATTGACCGAGAGTTTCCAGACCTGTGATTGGCTTATCAACAGTCAATTAGGAGCGTCGTAAGGAACTGGCCTAGACATCAGAAGCACGGTCGATGTGAATCTACTATAGAGTGTTGAAGAACTATACTGTTTTTTTCCATCTGTCCACCCGCCTGTGGTGTTTTCGTATGGTAACACTGCGTCCCGGGCTTTAGATAGTTACGCTATGTGTAAGTTTTAGGTAAATGAAAGGATATCTGGGTGTACATTTGCAACTGAAAAATGTTGTAATCATTTACTGTATGCGAATTACATAGTTAATATTCGAAATAGGACATTGTTATTATTATTGAATGTAAGCCGAATGTAACTATCTAAAGCCGGGACGCAGTGTTACCATACGCAAACACCACAGGCGGTTGGACATATGGAAAAAAAAAACGAGTATAGTAGTAATCGCTAGACCTAAGCGGGAAACTAGCAATGCAAACCAAAGAAGATCCCGGAAAAAAAGGAGCCAGCTTGTAAAGTATAAATAAATAAGCAGATAGATAAATCAACCAGTCAATGGAATAGGCCGTAAAATATGCCTTAATGCCCTTAATCCGTTCCAATCTATGTACGCATGCGTGTAATCTCAGGAGAGTCTGTTTGGCGTAAGTGATTAATATCATAACATCTGGTTCTCCGAAAATTTAAACTGCAAAATTTATAACATTTACATTAATTCAGGAATTGGTATTCCGGTGCTGACTGATGGCTTTGCACCAGCTACGTGTTAAATGCAATTCGTAAATAAGAACTTTTCTCGCGTGCTGAAGTTTAATTGAGCTTTTTTAATTAAGGTTTTTTTTTTTGTCGAAATCACCGAAATAAAGTTAATAGTTTTCTCGCTTGGAAAAAATTGACAAAATATAGTCTGGATACCGCAGAGCATTTTGCCATTATCAGAAGGATGTAGTGCCTATGTCTATGATAAGTTGCTATGGAAATAGAAGTCCTATTATTATTATTAGTAGTAGTAGTAGTACTAGTAGTAGTAGTACTAGATACTAGTTTTACTAGATGAGCGAAATCTCTAGACTCTAATCTGGGCTGCCCGAAGTACTTGTTCTTGAAAAGAAATATGAAAATTGGAGTAAGTTAAAGTTGGAGGAGATGAAGTTAGGTAAAAACAGACCGAAGTGACCTCATGAAACGTAGATGGCAGCGAGAAATATAGATATTATAGGCCTAAGATGGGATAATGCAGAGATCTTTGGGAGTAGTCTACAGTGTGCCACATCTGAAAAACTGTAAATGGTGCCACCTAGGGAGGACCGTTTCATAGGTTTTTTGGTAAAGTTTCTAAATCAGAGGACAGTCTACAGTGTGCCATATATGACAAACTATAGATGGTGCCACCTATTGGGAAACGTTTCATAGGTTTCTGATAAAATTTCTAAATCAGAAGACAGTCTACAGTGTGCCACATATGACAAATTGTAGATGGTGCCACCTAAGGGGAACCGTTTCATAGAGTTTCTAATAAAGTTTCTAAATTAGGGGATATTCTACAGTGTGCCACATAAGACAAACTGTAGATGGTACCACCTAGTGGGAAACGTTTCATGGGGTTTTTGATAAAGTTTCTGACTTACACGATCGTCTGCAGTGTGCCACATCTGACAAACTGCAGATGGTACCACCTAGTGGGAAACGTTTCATATGGTTTTTGATAAATTTTCTAACCTAGACAGTCGTCTACAGTGTGCCACATATGACAAACAGTAGATGGTACCACCTAGGGGTGAAGTGTTTTTATAAGAACGTCATTGAAAATGTTTCCAACAAACAGTAAATGCCAATAAACGTCTGAGGGAGCAACACTGAATTAAGTGGTGTTCCATCAATCCTTCTATTAGGATTTTCTGTCCATTATTTTGTTTATCTTATAATTATTTAATTTTAATGTTTTCTTGCCAAGGATTTTCTGTGCATTAATTTTGTTTTAATCTGTTGATGATTTGATTTTAATGCTTTCTTTTTTTATCTACTTTCAGACCCTGGGGGATATGTACACAAAGCATCACGACTTTCATTAAAATTAATACACGTTCCATAAAGTATCCCAGCAATTTAACCCTGGAATGCAATGTGCAGCAATTATATCCAAATCAACAAATCGCTTATAATTAATTTCCATCATATCGTAATGGAAATTTGATCAATTACTCTTCTGCTACAAAACTAGTTTTTTGACAGATTAAATTTCTCTGACTGACTGGGCCATTGTAACCGCATCGTATTTATATTGTATATAGTGTGTGTGTGTATATATATATATATATATATATATATATATATATATATATATATATATATATATATATATATATATATATATATGTATATATATATATATATATATATATATATATATATATATATATACATATATATATATATATATATATATATATATATATATATATATATATATATATATATTTATATTGTATATAGCATATATATATATGTATATATATTTATGTATAGTATTATATATATATATATATATATATATATATATATTATATATATATATATATTATGTACATATAAATATATACATACCAAACAGAAAGAAGGACAATCATACATATCACAGAACAATAATAGTAACAATTCACACATATAAGAAAAAAAAATTTCAAGTATATCATACGAATGTAAGGCAGGCAGAGACTCTCTAACGAAAAAATACGCACCTTCGTCATACGAGACAAAAAAAAAAAAAAAGTTAATTTTGTCCCACTCTCCGCCTTTGATTAATTTCCTTATCGTAGGAGGCGTTCAATAACGCCAGTTAATTTAGAGTCTTTCTTATTCAAGGTCTCTCATTTGGGTCCTGATGACTCTCGGAAGAAGAGGGGCACCTGCTCCCCTTATGGAAAGGATTTGTGGGGGGGGTGGGGGGGGAGGTTGGTAAAAGTGGGGCGGGGCAAATCATCACAGGAATGTTTGTATTTTCTCGCGCCCGAATTAAGTAAATGGAAATTAATCAACCCCAGCCACAAAAGAGGAGATAAGAGATTTCGCCAGAATTTGCTCTCCTTCAATGGGGTCGTCTTGTCTGAGAGAAGAGAGCAGCTCTCGGGGTCGCAGACATTCTTCTGTTTATTTAGAAACTTCTTCTAGTTGCTTTCGTGGCGAGAAATTCATTCGTTTTGTATCAGAGAAAATTCGTGTATGATTGATATGTATATGATATATATATATATATATTATATATATATATATATATATATATATATATATATATATATATATAGTATAATATTGTGACGTTTATAGATCGTTCGTCTACCCAGATATCAATTAATTAATTTGATCTGGAAAACGGCAGCCATTTCTTTAGAATATCAGCTGATTTTTAGTGAAACGCGGGAACCAAAACCCGCCAGCCAGAGATAGGGGAGTTCCCCAGTTGGGGGAAATATATCTTTTGTCAGCTTTAGGGACGTATCTCAAAAAGGGGAAGGATGTAGGCAGATTGGTACTTCTTAGACCTATATCTTAAGCTCTCTCCTGTGACCCCTCTGCTGGCTGTATGCTGTTTTTTTCCAGGATTTGCCTGATCGTGGGGGGTGGGGTTAAGCTGACTTCCAACCCCCAAGCAAACCACCTGAATTCTGCCTCAGTCGGCTGCGAAGATGTGATCTCGGACAGATGTCCAACTACCTGCCTTCCTGTTAGGCCTATCCGGGTTGTGAGTGGCGCGCCGAGTGACCCAGGCCTCAGACAAAAGGGGGGGGGCCATGCTTTTCTACAAAGAGCCACTGAACACGACATCCAGGTACGTTCCTTGTGGAACAGCATATTGCCAGTTTTTTCCCATCCTATTATCATTGATCCTCATTCTCCCAATTCAATTTCCAGCAACAAAAGGAATTCATCCTTTTGTTCCCTCTTACTGGCCTCATGGCCGCATGCTTCCCCTTGTGTGATCGTCCCCGACCAATGAAGTCATTGCATACTCAGTGAAACCTTAAAAGTTCCTTTTCCCCAGTATTAGAGAATTAATTAATCAAAGCAAGAAGTCATTTTTCCTTTTATCTTGTTTAATCTGGGATTCTTTTCCAGATTCCATGTGTCACGTGCCATCTCTCTGCCCGCAAGTGTGCATTACCCAAGTGAATGAAAATCAGCTTGAATGACTCCAGTTGGAGCCATCATTTACCTTTTCTCCAGGCCAGCACGGGCCTTCTTGTAAATAAATAGCTGTAAAGTAACGAGCTGAGTTTTCTCGCGACCTTTCCCTCTAAGAAATTATCAATAATAATCAGTTTTACGGTAAGTTCAATTAATTTCAACTTGTCTTCCTTCAATTATTTCTGTTTACGTATATAGCCTCTCTCAAGGCCAGCTAAATACGTAAAAGTGTCGACGCTTGCCACGAACCTGGCTCGTAAATCGCATTATCCGTTGTAAAACGTAAACTGTAAATTATTTTACAAAGCGTATATCAAGCACACTTGCAGGGAAAGAAGACGCACTGACTCACGGTAAGGTATTCCATTCATTAATATGATTATTCTATGACCAATGTTAGCTTAAGGTACGTTTAAGTATTTTTATTGTAGAAGTGTTTTAAACAAATGTGAAGGTAGAAATCTTATTATTGTAATGGCCAGAGCGCCGAGCGAATTCTGTTATTTTGTAAATCGCACTGTCCTCGTAGGAGCTCACACTAACACGTGTGCAGATAGATGCCAGAAAGGACCAGATCAAACTAGGAAGTGCTTTGCCAGGGTTTATTGCTGTATTAGAAAGCCTAGCTAGTTAGGAGTGTTTTACTAATAGTTACGGCAAAAGAAGTGTACAATTCTTTTGTTCCTGTGATATGTTAGGGTATTCATTTCTAACTTAGTTTTCATTCCAACGTGGTTTGGTAACCGCTTACCTCTCAGCTTAATTCGCTGCGCGCACTCTCGCGCCTCGCGGTCTCAACCAGCCTTCGTTTTCACTCACAGCGGCAGCCATGTTTGTTATCTCTTTCAGCATTACCTAAACAATTTAAGCAAAGTAACGTAAGTCTCGAAGTTTTAACGTAAATAATATCGATCTCGGTACTAGTATCTATCGTTCTGCCAGAGAAATTAACATAATTCGCCTTGAATAGAAAGTAGAAATTTTGTGTTGTAAATTGCCCTTCGCATTTATAGAGAATCAGCTGATTCGCCATCACTGCTAGCCCGCGCTGGCCAGCTGCTCACGTGTTTCACCTCGCATCGCTCACTCACTCGCTCGCTGAGCGAAGTTTCATTTCACTTCATACTTAACGTAACCTCATTCACAAAGTTTGCTAACATCGTTTTAAAATCCTTACCGTCATTTCACTGTTCACAGGGAACCTAGTAATCTTACATAAAGTTACGTAAATGTCAAGTAGAGTAAATCACAAGAATTTTTGTTAACATAAAACGCGTCTTTGTAAAATTCATATTGAAACGCAAATCATTTCATAAGCGCAAGCGCTAACATTAACGTAAACATCGTTCACCGCGAGCGGCGTTATTATTTCATAAAACGTTATCAAAAGCAATTCTTTCACTAAAAACGTTAACGTAAGTAGATAATTTAACGCAAGTTGCGTCATATTAAACTAACATTAGTATTTCAATTCAAATATAAGGGAGTTCATTCATATATCGTTTTTCACCCTCTCCGAGAGAGAGAGAGAGAGAAAACCAGAACCCAGTATTCACGAAGCAAGAGTACTACATCTTACCATTAATTATAGCATGCAGAATTACATTATTTTAGTCTCTTGTGTCTTTTCATTTACACAGCGTGATACGTACGCGCATGTGTCCATTGCAGTTTGCAAGCATTTATTTATTTCATTTATCGATGTACTTCAGCGAGGGACTGAGCATTTTCTAAAATTTTTTTCCATTACCTGTCGTTGCCCGAGTGGTCTTGTTCATTTTTATCCCAAAAGACTTGCGTGTACCGCAAGCACCAACCGCACAGTGTGCCACGCAAATTCATTACTTCCAGACAGGGAAGTCGTTACCAGTTTAGGACTGGCCACCACCAGTGCACGTCAGGTCTTACCAATTTTACAGTGCCACTTAATTCTTGACAACTGTCCATCGACTGGGCTGCTGAAGTACTCCCACCTTTTACTTTCTCTCCTCCACTATTACCCCTCTGCCACGAACAGAGTACCATTTCACTTCAGTATATTTAAGTATACTGCATGTAGTGTCCGGGACACACCAGCATGATACCAGTGCTCCAAGACCAGCCCTAAGTGCTGACAAACCTGCGTGTCCGTCCTTACGGAACGCCCAATTCATTAATGTCCGTGTACGAGGATCAGTGATCCTTCGGACCAATCAAGGGAACGCCTCCCGAAGTGCCGCAATACCAGCACTACTAGTGCTGTCCAAAAGGAACACCTCAGCAGAAGGTGCCATTCACAAAGTGCCACCGAGCACCCAGTCGTTTCAGACTTTTCGTTACCACGTCGCAGAACCCATTTCCAAGTGAGTGCCACTTTCCACAGTAGGCACTCCCATTCCATCCATTACCCTTCCTGGCCATTAATATCATTTTCCTCCGAGCCTCTACTGCAGCCTAAGGGAAATGTCTTCCCCTGCTTCCCGCGACTTCTTTGCCAGAGAGCTAGAGAAGCTCGGAGCCCTCATAACTCTAGGCAAGGAGGCCGGTTACACTGGACTAGCACTTGACCAGTGGATAAAGGCGCAGCAGGATGCCGCGCGCCTGCAAGAAAAGGAAGAAAGAGAAGCATAGAGGAAAGCCAGAGAAGCAGAGCAAAAGGAAAGAGAAGAAGAGAGGAAGAAAAAAGAAGCAGAAAGGAAGGCACGTGAAGAAGAGAGAAAGCATGAGCTAGCTCTCAGAGATGAAGAAATCTCTCGGCTAGTTTCTAAGCCCCAGACCATGAGCTGGACTCCCGGTAAGAGGTGGTTGCGGAGGTTCTGCACCACTTGTTGTGTGCATGGGCATGCTGTGGATTCGACAGTGCCCAACGTCCGGTCTCTACCTTGGGAGGAGAGCTTCCAGGGTGAACTTCTCCAAGGCTACCATGTAGCCCTGCCTTGATGAACAGTCTCCTACGGCCTATCAGTGGGTACAAGTCATGGCCGACACCGAAGTCCAGGTCTCCCGTTATTTCCAGAAAGGCATTGCCTATGGGGTGGGTGCCCAAAATCCAGACGAACGAAGAAATTAAGTTTGAATGGATTGACTGGTACCCTTTATTCTGTTCCTTCGGTCCTTCTGAATGTAGACATGCCCTTTCTGGACCAGGAGACCAGGGAAACCACATTGTGCCGCCTGGGCGTAGTTGACCAATTTCATGATGTTTATCAGGTGATATTGGGCCGAGATCTAACTTAAGCCGTATCTCCCCTGGACGCAGCTCCCACTACCAGATCACCGGATCCCTGCAGCATACCTCATAACCAATCATCAGTTTTAGATTCAGAGGCTAGTGCCTCCGATGTACCCAGACATCCCCTTTATTTTGTGAACCTGGCCTGACCAGTGTCAGAGCCCAAAGTTCCTGCCGCATCCTCTCAGCCTCTTACCATCTTACCGCCTACCTCCAATCCACTGGTGGGAAGAGGTAAGCCCACCAGTTAACCCCGGACTTGTTTCCGAGGGTGATTCAACGGAGGATTCCTTAAACCTCCCTACCTCAAATCACTGCCAGAGAGGACCTTTTCACCCGTGCCAGAGCACACTGCCAGCCTTGGTGACTCCACAGATTCGCAACCTGTGGGGCCATCTCGGCCTTACCGTTCCAGTGCCACGGAAGAGGTTCTGGAACCACGTTCATGCCGAGACTGTGGCCGCAAGGGTCACATGTCTGCCAACTACGGAGGGTGCGCGAACCACAATATTCCTGCCATCGCAATGGCCGCGTCACCAATCCTTCTTCACTAGGACCCCCAGCTAAGGGCCCTATAACCGTCACACCCCTCCAAAGCCATTATCAGCCAAGCCACGTCAGAGCCTACGACGACTCTGGCGCTCAAATTTCCCTGATACGGGAAGATCGATCCCGAGGGCCCCCGCTAACGTCGATAGACATCACTTAATAACCATAGAAGGTATCAACCATATCAAGCTGATCCTTCCGACCATCCAATTGAGGTCACCAGACCTCATTTTTTCCAGAATTTGTACCTTGCAGTTGCAAGCTACATTCCAGGAGGTTACGACCTCCTCCTAGGCAAGACATGAAGTCTCCCTCGCATTCCAAAAAAGCCTAGGGTCCTAGCCCCACAACAATCACTCCAAAGCAAGGAGTCATCGAAATTCTACTTCCTCCAGGAAGTACGCCACAACATCTCCCCCATTACCAAGGAGGGAGATTGACCATTCACAGTTCCGTTGCAAAACCTGCAACGTAATAGGGCACTCTACTAATTGGCCTAGGTGCCCTAGCCGACTACCAGCAGCGGACAATGTCCATTTTCCACAAGGCTTAGCCTTCAACAAGAGACAGGAGGCTCTGTCTCCCATTTCCGAGGGCACGCTGAGAGGTATTGCACCTCCGGTACCCGTCACAGGTCCAGTCGACCTCAAATCTCTGCCAGTGCCACTTGGCAGCACTGAGCAGTGTCAAGCTCCGTCCAGCCTGGACGTGGAGCCACCACAGAACTTGACTTCTGCGCCTGGCCCCGAGCTAGTGCCGGCGCTAACCTAACCAAGGATCCTCCTACAGGAGATCCTCCAACAGGCATGGAGCTTACCGCAGCCCATGGCCAATCCAAAGTCCATGAGTCTTCTTCACCCTCACCACTGTCGCCCGAGGATGAACCTCCGGCAGACCTAACCTTCATACCTCCCTCTGGAAAACCAGGAACTGCCGGACCAGGAGTCAGCCTGGAGTTTTCCCCTTACGAACGGCTGTCGCAGCAGCCGGAGTGAGGGCCTCCCCTGCAGTAGGTTCCACCTCTACGACGGTTGCTGCAGATACCAAAGTAGTGTTCTCCTGCAATCCCTCAGGCTACCACTGCCTCTGCTCCTGCCGGCGTTTCTGGCCTTTCCCCAGAGTCGGTGCCTCCGTCTACTCCTAGGACTGGTATAGCCAGGTCCTGGAGGAATAAGAAGAAGAAGAAGAAGGGACGTAACTAACATACTAACAAAAGAGCCACATGCTCTCCTTGACACCTGTGCCAGAGGTACAGTGTCACATTCGTTTGCAGAGTGATCCTGGCACCTACCCAGAGAAGGTAGCCAGCCTGATCTCTGCCAGTAGAACTAACCCTCTAACCCCTAGCCTGTGATAATACTAACCCTAACTTAAATATTAATTATCATTACATTTCCATCCTGTAATGCACTAAACCCACTCATCATCCTCCCACGCTTCATTACCTCACCTCATGTATTTTTAAACAATTCCGTCGCTGAACTACTGCTGTGCGTACCACACTCTGGAATGATTGCGTCTTCATTTAACTATAAGGAGTAGGTTAGGCTAATGATTTAGTACCAGGGCATTAGGTTAGTAGCAAGTAGAATTTTCAAGGAACCTTATCTAGGGGTAGAGTAAACTGTCGTCACAGACAACCCGTAGTTATTACTTAGGCTAGACTACATACTACGTTAAGTTAGTACACTTAGCATCTCCACCTATAAGTTAGGTAGGCCACTGTAGTTAGCTGTATCGCTGCTCAAAAAAACTTCAAGTTGGAGAAGGAGAACTGGGTAGTTGAGACGTCAATTTATTTAAGCCAAGACCTTCACGCCCGAAAGGGAGTGAATGCCTTCTTAACAGGGGGAGCTGTGACGTTTATAGATCGTTCGTCTACCCAGATATCAATTAATTAATTTGATCTGGAAAACGGCAGCCATTTCTTTAGAATATCAGCTGATTTTTAGGAAACGCGGGAACCAAAACCCGCCAGCCAGAGATAGGGGAGTTCCCCAGTTGGGGGAATATAGTCTTTTGTCAGCTTTAGGGACGTATCTCAAAAGGGAAGGATGTAGGCAGATTGGTACTTCTTAGACCTATATCTTAAGCTCTCTTTCCTGTGACCCCTCTGCTGGCTGTATGCTTGTTTTCCAGGATTTGCCTTGATCGTGGGGGGTTAAGCTGACTTCCAACCCCCAAGCAAACCACCTGAATTCTGCCTCAGTCGGCTGCGAGATGTGATCTCGGACAGATGTCCAACTACCTGCCTTCCTGTTAGGCCTATCCAGGGTGTGAGTGGCGCGCCGATGACCCAGGCCTCAGACAAAAGGGGGCCATGCTTTTCTACAAAGAGCCACTGAACACGACATCCAGGTACGTCTTGTGGAACAGCATATTGCCAGTTTTTCCCATCCTATTATCATTTGATCCTCATTCTCCCAATTCAATTTCCAGCAACAAAAGGAATTCATCCTTTTGTTCCCTCTTACTGCCTCATGGCCGCATGCTTCCCCTTGTGTGATCGTCCCCGACCAATGAAGTCATTGCATACTTCAGTGAAACCTTAAAAGTTCCTTTTCCCCAGTATTAGAGAATTAATTAATCAAAGCAAGAAGTCATTTTTCCTTTTGCCTTATCTTGTTTAATCTGGGATTTCTTTTCCAGATTCCATGTGTCACGTGCCATCTCTCTGCCCGCAAGTGTGCATTACCCAAGTGAATGAAAATCAGCTTGAATGACTCCAGTTGGAGCCATCATTTACCTTTTCTCCAGGCCAGCACGGGCCTTCTTGTAAATAAATAGCTGTAAAGTAACGAGCTAAGTTTTCTGGCGACCTTTCCCTCTAAGAAATTATCAATAATAATCAGTTTTACGGTAAGTTCAATTAATTTCAACTAGTCTTCCTTCAATTATTTCCGTTTACGTATATAGCCTCTCTCAAGGCCAGCTAAATACGTAAAAATATATATATATATATATATATATATATATATATATACATATATATATATATATAATATATACACACACACACACACACACACACACACACATATATATATATGATATATATATATATATATATATATATATATAGATATATATGAACATATATGTATATATATATCATATATATATAACATATATCTATATATATATATATATATATATATATATATATATGTATATATATATATATATATATATATATATATATATATATATATATATATATATGTATATATATATATACTATATATATATCCGAGACATATATGGTATTATCAGTTTTCTGTGATGTAACCTGTATATGAATCATTGTTATTATTTTTTCCAAAGTACTATATATATATATATCATATATATAATACAATCATATATATATATATATATATATATATATATATATATATATATATATATATATATATATATATATATATATATATATATGTGTGTGTGTGTGTGTGGTGTGTGTATATAAATCATACTTTGTTTTTTTTTTTCTTTTTGTGGGAAGATTGTATTTTCTAATATGGCTTCGTGTTACGTTTATGGTGTTATTTTTTGATTAGTGGGCTGTCAACCTAAGGCACTGCACTGGGAGGATTCAGACCAATCAGCAAATACGACAGTGAAAAGAGGGAGATGGAATAACTGGACAGAGAAATAAAGAGTCAGAAAATAATGGAGGTGAAATACAAGGATGTAAAAGTGGAAATGAGAGAAAATCACACAGATTGACTAGGGTAAAGTAAAAGGAATGGAGTGAAATACAGAATTTAGGCCAAAGGCCAAGAGCTGTGACCTACGAGGTCTTTCAGTGCTAGAAGTAAATTGAGAGTAAAAAGTTGAAAGGTCTTACAGGGGAAAATCTCGCAGTTGCACTATGAAACAGTTGTTAGGAGAGGTTAGAAAGTAAAACTGTAAGAAAAGAATATGCACGGAAGTACAGCAAAAGGAATGAAATGGGCAACAGCTGGGGTCCAAGGGGACGTATCAAAGAACCTTCAGTATTGCCCATAGTGTGCCGGTGAGGTGCACTGTCGGCGCTCCCAAGTACGGGGCTAATGCAAAAGAATAAAAGAATCTTGGGGCTGAAGGGACGTAGTAAACACCTTTTATAGTACATTCACATCAACCGTGCATTTGATGTCTAGGGCTGGAAACTCTCAGTCTCTCCCGAGAGTTCACACAGGCAGGATGTATGCTCCACTCTCCTGAGGGATACTTCTGAAAGCCGTATCCCACACAGGAGAGGTGGACATAGATCCTACCCATGTGAACTCTACTAAAGTAAGACTGTGTACTATGTTTTTTGTTAACTTTTGGTATACGCAAGCACTAATGGAACCACTTTGAATGGAAATGGAAAAATATTTTTTTCAAATTGACTGTCATGTGCCAATCGTTTTTTACGTAACTACAGCAACCTGTGTCAAGGTGACACTCAGTTCAGTAATAACATAACTTTTTATCACGAGTTATAATCCAAACGTACCTTAGACTAAAATCCAAATATATCATAAAATTCAACAGAGCCTTCACTTTCCAGTTGCCGCTGCCTCCCTCCAGTTTCGAAACTCGAACTGGGGGAAAACCCCATTTTTTTGCAAAAAACTGATCGAAAATGCTCATGCCGCGAACTTCCCAGACGCATTATTCATAACTTCCGAAGGGTCCCTAACTTTTCCCAATCTTTCTGAGTCAGTGGGGAAGAGAGAAAACGGGAGGCGAGGCTTGTGGGAAAGGAGAAAATGGAACAGAAAATAAGAGACTATCGACTAAACTCAGTCATTTTCTGGCTGATGCCTCGGGAACTCGGAAGTCTGAGCGAAGGTGCAGTGCATCATTACCCCAATACAGATCAAAACTTGTATTTTTAATATTTTACTTATATTTTTATTTATTTTCTATTAATTTGTTAACTAGTTTTTTTCTAATAATTGATCTCTTCTCTGTAATTCCCTTTACCTTCTGTTACTTCTTTCGAATGTACACCATATTCTTTGGAAGCTTAATTTCAAGTCAATGGGCTTTATAGGCTTGTTTCATATGAATAAGGTTCATCTCCTGAATATAATAATAATAATAATAATAATAATAATAATAATAATAATAATATGACCTTTGGAAGCTTGAATTTCAAGTCAATAGGCTTTGTGGGCTTTTTTCATATGAAGAAGGTTCATCTTCTGAATAATAATAATAATAATAATATGACCTACTTCCATCCCTAAAGTGATATTAAGGAAAGCACTAAAAACAGCGCTAGAAGGAAGTAAAAGAAAATTGGAGGATAAGCCAATTGCATTCATGAATTTTAAGACAAGCGAACAACGACTGCGAAATATAAGGGAGTAGTGCCATCAGTGTACCTCATGCGGTGCACTGTATACAGCGTCCCTTCGCCCCCGTAGCTGCAAACCCCTTTCTTATTCCTTTTACTTTTACCTTCATTCATATTCCCTTTCTTCCATCCGGCTATCCACCTTCTGTATCAATTGTCTCACAATGCAACTGCGAGGTTTGCCTCCTGTTTCACCATTCAAACCTTTCTCCTGCCAATTTCTTTTTCAGTGCTGAATGACTTCATAGGTCCCAGTGCTTGGCTTTTGGCCTAAACATTGAATCCTGCTGAGCTGGTTATAGTATTGGCTTATCCTCAGAACAGCGTTGCGCAATAAATAGGGGAGTGACTGGCAATGCTGCATTATAGTGAATGCAATAAAGAATTGAGGAACGATTTATCAAACTGAGAGAGGGAATACAAAATATGCCACTATCACTGCTACTACTACTACTATACTAACAGATGATGATTCTACGTTGCTTGTTGAAGCACTCATTTGATAAATGCCGTATATATATATATATATATATATATATATATATATATATATATATATATATATATATATATATATATATATATATATATATATATAGGTAATATATATATATTATATATATATATATATCTATATATATATATATATATATATATATATATATATATACATATATATATATATATATATATATATATATATATATATATATATAATATATATATATAGTACGTATTTATCTTCAATCGTGCAAACTATTTAACAGGAATTTCCTTGTTTATCATTATCAGGAAGGACCTTATCAGTAGGAGAATGTTAAGGAACTATCTATTTATGTATGTATCAGTTGATAATTATATCTTTTATTTATATATTTATACATTACTATTATTAATATTATTATTATACAATCTATATAGAAGACAACGGCGTTATTTGCAGGACAATCTTTTCATTTAGGCTTTGAATCAATCAATACTTATATTTCTCTTCATTTGGGTTTCTCTGGAATAAGGGAATATTATTAGTTTTGCTTCAATTTGATATTTGTTATCATTACTTTGGTTTTGTAGCTTAACATTGGTCAACAATCACGGATGTTTTTCCAAAGTGATTATATTAACGTGACATGAAAGTATTACTTTTAACAGAAGGCAATATCAGTGACGTCATTTTTAGCCCCATCCCCTTTTTAGAGGTATTCTTTCACGTTCTGGAAAGCCTATTAAAAAATACCTTTCAATTAAAATTTGGCACAAGAGAAAGAAGTTCTAATAGTAACAAGCAACCAATGTGCCAAAGTTTCTTCGGCGCAATCGACTTTTCTGTACAGCATATTATGCCGTACGAGCCGCGGCACATGAAACTTTCATTCACGGCCCGGTGGTCGCCGGTCCTGTAGCGTTGCCAGACGCACGATCATGAATAAATTTAACCTAATATGATTTATTGACCACACACTAGAAATGGGTGTATAGAATAATTAAACCCCGAGGGGCTTATGGGGAGGGTGCAGCATTTTTGGGTCGAAAAATCGACCAACACAAAAAAATGAGAAATTGGTATCATAAAATTTTAGTATCTGTTGGCAATAATTCCCCGAAGTTATTTTATTATACGTCAATATTTAAAGGGCTTACGTGCATGGGGATTTAATTAAATGCCCGGCCCGAGCACGTGGCTGACGCTCCAATATAAACAAACCTATTTTACAGCTTTTCTTCCCCGTTTTTCCCGATTTTTATGATTATTTTTATGTTGTCTTGTATTGTGCTACTTGGCAACTTATGAGAGTGGGTTTACACCATTTTCTATGTGACTGCCTCGGGGAAGAAAGTATGGTTCCGTTGATAAAGATAAGTTCGTTTGTTTGTTTACCAAAAACAGCAAGTGCGTAGTGAACAAATGAAGAAAAGACATGGTGAGTTAATTAAGCGACGAACAGAAGTTTTAAAAGCAAAGAAAAGTGATGAAAATAATGATAGAAGCGAAAGCAAGAGCGAAAGTCTGTTGAATGTCGTGGTTTTAGAAAACAAGTCAGCAGACGGACACAGACGAGAATCCAAACGCCTGTAACACCTGTTGCTACTGCAAGTACTGGTGTTTCTAATAGTACTGCAGGATGTTCCAGTGCAATTAAGAGAAAAAAATTGTTTCGAGAAGCATTTACTAATGAAACAGAAAGCGGTACTGGTAGTGATATATATATATATATATTATATATATATGTATATATATATATATATATATATATATATATATATATATATTGTAATGAAGTGGTCACAGCATTTTTTTCTCCTTTAGGAAACGTGGTACACAAGAGGGCACTCAACCTTAGGATGTGCTTGTTGTAGAGGCTAATACAGGACTTGTGCTTGATTATCAAGTGTTGTCAAAAGTATGCAACGCCTGTAAAGTCATGGATACAAAGATGAAGAAAGGGGTGATTAGTGAGGCTCAACTTAAAAAGAAATGGTCTGCCAAGCATGAATCTGAAATGCCCTAATAAAAAATTCACCCAGACTTCTGGAGCATATGGAGAGTGAGGAAAGCTATACTAATGTGGAGCAGAAGTGAAAGAAAGGGATTGAGGTATACAACATTTATTGGAGATGGGGACAGTAGTATCCACAAAGCCCTCATTGGTCACAACAATAATCAGGGCCCTTATGGTAAGAAGTTCCCAGTAATAAAGGAAGAATGTAAATATCTTGTGGAGAAAAAGGATGAAAACTGCACTTACAAAGGTGAGGGAAGAGTATGTTGTTATGGGAAAAACAAAGGCAGGTAAACCTCAGCGCAATAAACCTTTGAATCAAAAACTCTCAGATAAAGTCATTACCCATTTGCAATTCTATTATGGTCAAGCAATCATGAGTCATGTTGGTGACACAGTAGAGAACATGCGAGACGACATCCTTGCAACATTACAGCATTTGATGTCGACTGATGAAAACCCAAGACATGACTTATGTTCTGCTAGCTGGTGTTTTTGGAAGAGAGAGACCACTGAAGACCCAACCAAGAAGCCAGATCACAGCAAGATGAAGCTGAAACTGACTCTTGATGAGCAAGAGTATACAAGGAGGTGGAGTCAGTGTATCATCGGCTGTCAGCAGAACGTCTACTTTTAAGGTGTCTGAAGGGGAAAACCCAGAACCCCAATGAAAGCCTTCACAGCAGAATCTGGATAATGTGCCCCAAAGTAAAGAGTGCTAGTAAAGTAGTTCTGGACATTGCAGTGGCTCAAGCCTGTCGAATCCATAATACAGGCTATGAAGAAGGAAGTCTTTGTGAGGCACTGGGCATCCCTATGTCTGGGAACCTACTGAATATCTTCAGGAATTGGGATAAAATACGTGAAAAGATCATAATCTCCAAGCCAGAGAGGACCGGAAAACAGTTAGCAGACCCAGATTACTCATCGGGAGCCTTCTAGATAAGCCCTTCACAGGGATACTGGTAAATACGAAACCCAGGTTTATGATGCACTATCTCAATAATGTCCCAGCGGTGATGTTGTATGACCAGTAAAGACTCTCAAATCAATGTTCTCAATTCAGTAATATGTTCATGGTGAAGCCAAGGCCAATTAATCACACAGTTTATTTAGTAACACTGACAAAGAATGTGATATGGCACCAATACAGAAATGATAAACTTTGATGAGCGTTTTCTCGAAACTATGTTTTTTGAGCTTTAATTTGCTATAACTCAACTATTTCTTGTTAGAATTCAGTGCACAAGGTCTCATTTTGAAGGGGACACTTTGGGGAAGTATATGACCTATGGATAATGTCCTGTGATACTTTAAATTTGCATGAGAGGATTTTATGATAAAAAAAGGGGGGGAAAATATGCTTTTCGAAAATATTCATAATGGCATTACAATTTACAGGAGAGAATTTTCTATGGGTCAAAAGCTTTTTGGTTATGAGAAATATCAGAAAAAAATATGGGTCCTCTCCTCCTTAGGATATCTACAAGGAAACGTTTTAAAAATCATAAAAAAATGGATTTTACATTTTGAAAATTTGTAAAAAATAAAATTATAATTGTATTTGCATAAAATTCATTGTGAGCAATGTCTGTGGTGTTCTTCATAACCTGTGCAAATTTCAAAAGGAAATCCCAATAATAAAAGATTTTCAGTAAAAAAAACTGCACCCTCCCCTTATAGTACTAATCATGGTGTCGAAAGGAGCTTCTGCCACGTTTAGTACTAACTCTTTGGAGCAGGCGACGCTTAGATAATAATATAAGCCAAAGTAGTCCCTATACTATGACAATACAAATATCTAATGTAATGAGGTGATATCTTTCTTATTAACAAATGTAAAAATAAAGTTTTTCACTTTAAATATAATATGTCTCTACATGCAAGGTGTGTTCCAATTGCATTCATTGGACGATTTGGTTACGTGCTCGACTACCGGTCTGAGGGTCCAGGTCGATTCATTTATTTCTGTTGATAGAAATTCATTCCTCGATGTGGCTCGGATCCCACAATAAGCTGTTGAGCTCCTCTGAGCTGTGGTGTGGTCGGTATGGTCTTAGCCTGCCACCTCGGTGGCCGCGAGTTCGATTCTCGGTCATTCCATTGAGTGGTCAGAGATGTGTATTTCTGGTGATAGAAATTCACTCTCGACGTGGTTTGGAAGCCATGTAAATCCGTTGGTCCCGTTGCTGAATAACCACTGGTTCCATGCAACTTAAAAACACCATACAAACAACAAGCTGTATGTCCCGTTGCTAGTTGACCAATGGGTTCCTAGCCACGTAAAAATATGTAATCCTTCGGGCCAGCCCTAGGAGAGCTGTTAATCAGCTCAGTGGTCTGGTTAAACTAAGATATACTTAGTTTTTTTTTTTTTTTATCTTCGCATTTGTTCTATGATATTAACTGTTCTGAAGTGTAAGAATAAAGTTTTTAACTTTAAATATATATGTCTCTACATGCAAGGTGTGTTCCAGTCCCAAACTATTAAATTCCCAAGAGTAAAACAAGGTTGTTTCGGCTTCCTGGTCCCAACACCCACCCCAAACACCCACCCTTGGATGACGTAAAAGAGATTTCATTGTAGATCAAGTGGCCAGCAACTGGCCGGCCATACAGTTGTCAGTACCCGTTCAAACTCTGTGTTGTGTTGGCATATCGTTATGAGCCTTAGCTCACCTGCGGGAGGCTAAAGTGCTTTATATACTGTCAAATATAACTTTGAGACTTGCATTAATTTCATCTTTTATTAGGAAAATAATGTGATAGTGCAAATTATACAATTCATCCGCATTTACAATTCCCCTGGATGTTGCTCGCACTACCGTAATGGATGGTGTTTTTTGGCTTTGCAGATTGTCATGTATACAATATGCTATTATTATCTAATAGGTATATCTAAGTAATAGTTTTGCAGATACTCTCGAATTGGTGTTGTGGTATGTGTATTTAGCTTTTCCCTCTTTTTCTATTTACTTAGGTAAACATAGAGTAACTGGCTGGACGTTATTGGAGTAAGCATCAAGATTCTGGTAAATTTCTTTGAGCAGTTGTTTTATGTTATCGAAAGAAACCCTAAAAGTTTCGGGAATATTCATGTAAGCAATAAGTGGTTTTACGTTACTGGAACCAAACTAAACATAAACGAGTCTGCGGTGGTCATATGAAAGAATAACAATGATCCAAAGTTGCGTGCAAAAAGTAGCTTTTGATGAAATTATCTTTATCTTGATCTTTAATAATAACATCCGAGAGGAGTCTTTAGGTAGGTTTACACTTACACACTTTCGTGTTGCGGGTTGTTACGTGGTGGGACCGCAAGAAACCGTTACAAAATTGACGCGGTTGGGAGAAAAAATTACTGTTATTTGGCGGCGTGGCGCGGACCTGGGCGGTGGGTTATGGGCACCTCACGGCGTGTTCCTGCGGTGCCTAGCGGAGTGTTATGGAGTTGGCGCAGAGTTGCCGCGGTGTTATGGTCGTTGTTGCTATGCCAGGCCATGTGTTTTTGCGGCTTTGTTACTCTGTGTAGCGGTGTGTTGCGGGTGGGTTGCGGAGTGCGCGCACATCCGCACGAGTCACGAATTGCAAAATTGCACGATTTTTGCACGTGCAACGTGCCACATCGTGCCAGATATGAACCTTGGGTATATATAGAGGCCTGCCAAGCGCATCCTTCATTCCACACCCAACCAGCATGCAATATGGACCTCAACAGCCTCTCACCCCAGGAGACCCAGAGATTTTTGGTAGCTTTCCTGTGTCTATGTGCAGTCCAGGTCATCGACAGGTTGAGAAGACGTACTAGGGTGCCACAGCCACCAGCACCACGCAGAAAGGATGGCAGGGCAGGGCGGATTTGGGCTTGGGACTACGACCAGCTGCTACAAGAACTGAACAATTCAGCTTCAGGGTCTCCAAGAGTTCCATATGCCGATTTATCCCAGTAGTCTGCCAAGCCATTATCGACATATACAAACCAGAAGTGATGAAGTGCCCCAAGGCACCAGAAGAATGGAATGATGTAGCAAAATGCTTCGCCTCCAAGTGGAACGACTTCAATTGTGTGGGAGCCCTGGATGGGAAGCACGTCGCGATCAAGAAACCCAAAGGTGGAGGATCACTGTATTTCAATAACAAGAAGTTTCACAGCATAGTCCTCATGGCCCTCTCCGATGTAAAGTACAAGTTCCTGTTTGTCGACGTCGGTGCAGAAGGAGATGCTGGGGATGGAGGAACCTGGCAGAAGTGCAACCTGGCCAGGGCCATCGCAAACAACCGAGCAGGACTCCCACAAGACAGACATCTGCCCAACGACAATGAACCCATCCCCTTCCACATAGTCGCCGACTATGCCTTCGCTCTCAATACGTGGTTGACGAAGCACTACTCCCACCAATCACAAGATCCCACCGAATGACTATACAGCTACAGATTATCTCGCGCTCGTCATGTGGTGGAAAATGCATTCGGCCTCCAGCAGATGAGATGGCGAGTTTTTGGGACGACGATGCAACAGGTGTGCAAGAAGATAACTTTGTGCGCATGTGTCATGCACAACCTGGCACTGCAAGCTACCCACTTGCTGGCACCGACGTCGACTATGAGGACCAACACCATAAGAAGGGGACCAAACTACACACGTCGAGCGAAGGCCGTCAGAGATTACCTGGCCCAGTACTACTCATCTGATGTAGGCGCAGTGGAATGGCAAGAGCGATTGGTGTTTCCTCGAGGACGACCAGCTACTGACGAGTAGAGGACCCAAAGAACTCTGTAATAAAACGTAATCAAACAAATGTAAATAACTGTAGATAAACATCATGACACATTTCTCATTGTTTTATACTCCCGTACTTTGATATTGTCCTAATAACAATATTAATACAATAAATAATATTGGTATGATGATTGGTACATATAAAAATGATGTTGGAAAATAATTAACTGAAAGTTATAATAAAATTCATAATAATGAGACAAATGAAAAGCAAATGATGGACATAAAAAATACTTATACTAAGCAAACATGAAAAGCATAGAATATAAGAAAATTAACATGAAAAGCATCGAAAGTAAGAAAATAACAAAATGAAACAGAAAAATAGAAAAAAATAAACAAAAGAATCAGAATAACTTAAACATGAAAAACAAAGAATTTCAGAAAATAAACATGAAAAACATAGAATATCAGAAAATAAACATGAAAAGCATAGAATATCAGAAAATAAACATGAAAAGCATAGAATATCAGAAAACAAACCTGAAAAGCATAGAATATCAGAAAATAAACCTGAAAAGCATAGAATGTAAGAAAATGAACATAAAAAAGCATAGAATGTAAGAAACTGAAATTGGGACTTGGTTTTACCATAACATGTTCAACTGCAAATATCATATATTATCAACTGAGGCCAATATGTCTTTAGTATCTTACTGATTTTTCATTGTTCCCCTGTAAATTACCATGTCCAGTCAATATTAATTACTGTTTCATTATCATATTTGTATGTGTTCATGTTCATTTGATCCTGTTCTCAATATGATATTTTTGTTCTTACCTTGTATGTTATTACATCATTTGATGGCCATATTTATATCATGTTACATTTCATTTTATACTTTAAGTTATTTTCCGAGTTGTATTTATTTCATAGATCATATATCATATTTCATGTTAAGATTTCCTGTTATATTTCTTCATGTTATTATTCTTTCTGGCCATGCTCTTTCATTATTCAATTGCATTATATATTTCAAGTTATTTTCAGAGTTCTATTAATTTCATATTTCACATTTATTTCATTTTATATTTCCTGTTATACTTTTTTCTTATTCAATCTTATTTCACCCAGTCATATCATATATATTGTCATGACATATAAATTAAGAATCAATAAGGAAAATGTAAATGCAAGACACTATTTCAACATATTTATTACAAAAAGATAAATTATTAATTATAAACATTAAAAAAATAATTGAATAAGCATCAATAAGGAACATGTAAATGCAAAACACTATTTCAACATATTTATTACAAAAAGAATAATTATTAATTATAAACATTAAAAAAAATAATTGAATATGACTAAAATTACTTAAATACAATTAATTCTAAAAAATTTACATTTTTATTTACAATATTTACAAAATCACTCAAGTGATTCTGGGTCAATGTCCTCCTTATCACCTGGGGAGATGGTCAAGTCATAGGTGGGTGGATCCTCTGCGGCAGAAGGTTTCGGTGTCGAAATACTGGCGCCAGGGGTAGGGGGCCGCAAGTCTGCCAAGAGACTGTGTACCAACGACGACATCGAAGAAGTGGAAAGTCGAGGAGAGAAGTTGAGTGGTGTCGAACGTCCACTGGAGAAGAATGGCGGTGTGACTAGCCTTGGCGCCGGAGTTGCGTACCCATGAGGTACCTGCTGCTGCGGCTGAGGCTGGTGTTGGAGGTGCGGATCATAAAAAAAACACAGGTTGGGGTTGAGACGCGAACCACCGGTGTGGTGATGCCCGAACCAGTTGCACTGCAGAAGGTGTCGAAGTCCCAGGTTTCGTCTGCGTCTCCTTATCAATTCGCAGGGGCGTCCAACATGTGCGCGGCATGTATGAATCGTGTATGACGGCGCCGTCACATCAGGCCGTAACCACTCCCTTGTGGGGTAGTAACGACGTTCGCACCACATCGCGCCACGTGCGGTGTGGCACGGAACCTTGTGGGTTCTTACCTCTTTTGTTGCGAGGCCGCGCTACACCACATACGGCCTCGTGCGACTTCATCAACCCGCCAGACGCCGCTCAAAAATTTGAAATGATTTAAAATCCGGGCTGCGTCGAGTGGCTTTAACGGTCATCGCCTGCCCCCACCAGCGAGGCGGCGCGCTTTTGGCGCGTTTATAGTGCGGTTTGTAACGGTTTCTTGCATCCCACGCCGTGACAGCCCGCACCACGAAAGTGCGTAAGTGTAAACCAGTCTTATCTTCTTGTTTTCCCTCCGGTGGCGGTAGGGGAGACATGACAGCCGCCCACACCTGCAAGACGTATTTTCCTCCTCGAGGGGGGGGGGGGCGGGGGGGGGGGGGTGGTAGGTAGGGGAGCGGGAGGGTAAGAGGGGCATCCACCCCCCTCCAGCAAACCTGTTTGTCTTCTCTAGGTGGGGGTTGGTAGGGTGATCGGGAATGTATTGGAGACATCAACGTACTGAAGTCGGGGAATTGAAAACAGTGATGCCAACCCCTCTAAGACGAGAAATTACCCTACATACCGGTAAATGACCGCGCATTCTGCGGCTATGATAATAAATAAATCTTTAGATTATGTTTATATGCAATATCATGAATACTGATAAGCATATTGATCTAAACCTACCTAGTTACAATTATCCTACACATGAAAATATTGCCCTGCTGTCTTAAGATTTTTGCTCAGATTACCCTAAGCGTAGGGCAATTACCCTACAGTTGGCAACACTGATTGAAAATGTAACTTAAGCATTTTCGTTATACAAGTTCTGCAACATCGTTCTCAAGGTATAACTTCTAGCCAGTTTTACTCCATGCAATTACCGCGTTTTCATGATAACGATATTTATAAACAAATTTCCTTTCTTAACGTTGAGATCAATGTTGCTACTGATAACATCGAAGGCCATGTTGCACACAGTACGAGTTTAAACCTTGTTCGATACTGGTAAAATGTCCTTCGTTAGCGCATGACGTTTTAATCTCTTGAGGTAAATCTTACGGTCAAACTTTAGTCAAATTTAAAAGTTTGTCGACACACAAAAGTCGTAGACCTTAAAGCTAGCCATTACTTTAGTGTCAAGTGAGAAAAAAAATATTATGACTATATTTGTTGATTTTGTACATAAAGTACATATACTGTTATTGAATTGAATTGTAACATGAGCTTTAAAATGTATTTCCTTAGATAAGAGAGGAGAGAGAGAGAGAGAGAGAGAGAGAGAGAGAGAGAGAGAGAGAGAGAGAGAGAGAGCGAGCGATAGGTTAACTTA
>NC_087211.1:69145545-69191385 GCF_015104395.2 Macrobrachium nipponense | reverse complement strand
TAAGTTAACCTATCGCTCTCTCTCTCTCTCTCTCTCTCTCTCTCTCTCTCTCTCTGTCTCTCTCTCTCTCTCTCTCTCTCTCTTATCTAAGTATTAGATTAAAGTAAATTCATTATAATTTAATCATAATTTGTTAATAGCTGTCCAACCTTTTGATCTTATTTTAGGTTAAGCTTAACAAGTTAGTATCATTTATTAGTTCGATGAACTCTGTAAGGGATCATATGACTTCGCAGTTTTGCTTTGTTTACCACCTTCTACCCCGGTATTAGTGAACTACTGAAATGCCTTATTAACGATCGTTGTTTTTTCTCTCCTATGAGCTGTGTTGAGTCGAGTGGAAGGCTTGATCGTAAGGGTGGTGATACGTGACAGAGTTAGTTCGAGTTCCTCCTCACAGCCTGACGCTTTGCCACTTAATTTTTGGTCACTTCTGGAGTTTTGGGATCACGGCTTCTTTATTCCTTCTCTGCCTTGTGTGTGGTCGCTGGTGTTTGTCACCCGCGGCATTCATCAGCCACGCCCCTTTCCTCGTTCGTCGGAAGGATTCCGAACGAGTTGGCCCGTATCTATTGTGGCGTGCGAGACGAGATCCGTTGACGTCCCGGATTCTCGGAGGCTACCACCCTCGGTGTTCCCGTGGTATTTTGGGTAGCCTGCAGGCATTGCACCTTGACCCGGTTGACCTCTGCATCAGCGTCAGTGAGTTCTTGGAACTCTTGGAGACAGGTAGGGCGGCTTTCTACAGGTATGAGATGTTTTTATAACTATTAAGACAATCGTGGATCGCTGGGTACCTGTAGATTTGCACGCCCTTGTTTGCAGTACGGTCTTCTGGATCTTGTATGACCTGAGAAGATGATTCACTAAGCCTTTCGTGATTATTCCTTTCAATCAATTTGTAAGGTTATTTTTGTAATGTATTGTGTATCAACTTAAGTTTAGCATCTAAGTTAGCTTGTATGTGTCAGGTAGAAATAATTTTAAGTTTCCCCTCTTATTTTCTCTTGCTTCCTTTTAACTAACTCGGTTTCTTAGGTTAGATATATCTGGCCAGCAATTTGAAAGGTACCTGCCTGAATGTCCCCCATACATTCCCGATCCCCCTCTCAACCCCTCAGCTGGAGAAGACAAACAGGTTTGCTGGAAAGGGGTGGATGTCCCTCTTACCCTCCTGCTCCCCTACCTGTCACACCCCCACCAGAGGAGGAAAAAGAGGTTTGCAGAGTGTGGGTGCTGTGTCATGTCTCCCATACTGCCACCCGGGAGGGAAAACAAGATAGACCCCTCTCGGATATTATTAAAGATCAAGATAAAGGTAATTTCATCGAAAGCTACATTTTACAAGTAACTAAAGATCATTGTTATTCTTTGATATGATCACCGCAGAAGCATTTTATGTTTAGTTTTAGTTCCAATAACGTAAAATCACTTATTGCCTACATGAATATCCCCGAAACCTTTATCATTTCTTTCGATAACGTAGAACAGTTAATTGCTTACGGAAATTTACCATAATCTTGATGCCTACTCCAAAAACGTTCAGCCAGTTACTCTATGTTTACTTAAGTAAATAAAAAAAGTAACGTTTTTCACTATGTCCCCACGGGGAGAAGCTAAATACACATACCACAACAACAATTCGAGAGTATCTTCAAAACTACTACTTACCTAGATATACCTAAAACAAAAGGATACTATTAATTAATAATAGCATATTGTATAACATACCTGACACTCTGCAAAGACAAAAAACACCATCCATTACGGTAGTGCGAGCAAAATCCAAGGGCATTGTAAACACGGACAAATTGTATAATTTGCACTATCAAATTATTTTCCTAATATAAGATTAAATTAATGCAAGTCTCAAAGTTTTATTCGACAGTAAATAAAGCACTTTGGCCTCCCGCAGGCGAGCTATGGCTCGTAACGATATGCCAACACAACACAGAGTTTGAACGAGTACTAACGACCGTATGGCCAGTTGGCCACTTGCACTACAATGAAGTCACTTTTACGTCATCCAAGGTGGGGGGGGGGGGGGGGGGGGGAGACCAGGCAGCCGAAACAACCTTGTTTTACCCATGGGAATTTAATAGTTTGGGATTGGAACACACCTTGCATGTAGAGACATATATATTTAAAGTGAAAAACTTTATTCTTGCAATTCAGGACAGTTAATATTATAGAACAAATACGGAGATTAAAAACAAAAAACTAAGTATATCCTAGTTTAACCAGACCACTCAGCTGATTAACAGCTCTCCTAGGAGAGCTGGTCCGAAGAATAAGATATTTTTTACGTTGCTTGGAACCCATTGGTCAACTAGCAACAGGACCTACAGCTTATTGTGGGATCCGAGCCACATCGAGGAATGAATTTGTATCAACAGAAAGAAATGAATCGAACCCGGACCCTCAGACCGGTAGTCGAGCACGTAACCAACTCGTCCAATGAGTAAGTATCTTGGGACAGTAGAACACACCTTGCATGTAGAGACATAAATATTTGAAGTGAAAAAACTTTATTTTTACATTTGCTAATGAGAAAGATATCACCTCATTACATTAGATATTTGTATTGTCATAGTTTAGGGACTAATTTGGCTCATTATCTAAGCGTCACCTGCTCCAAGGAGTTAGTACTAAACGTGGCGGAAGCTCCTTTCGACACCATGTTTAGTACTTTAAGCACTTCGGGGTTTAATTATTCTATACACCCATTTCTAGTGTGTGGTCGACAAATCATATTAGGTTAAACTTATTCATGATCGTGCGTCTGGCAACGCTATAGGATAGGTCACCACCGGGCCGTGAATCAAAGTTTCATGAGCCGCGGTTCATCCAGCATAATACGCTGTACAGAGAAGTCGATTGCGCCGAAGAAACTTGGGCACATCTATTGCTTGTTACTATACTGATTTACTCAAAAGCGTAGATCTAAGCTCCGTGATAAATGCGGATCGTAAATTAGAACTTCTTTCTCTAGTGCCAAATTTTAATTGAAAGGTATTTTTTATTAGGCTTTCCAGAACGTGAATGTATTAATACCTCTAAAAAGGGGATGGGGCTAAAAATGACGTCACTGATATTGCCTTCTGTTAATAGTAATACTTTCATGTCACGTTAATATAATCACTTCAGAAAAACTTCCGTGATTGTTGACCAATGTTAAACTACAAAAGCAAAGTAATGATAACAACTATCAAATTGAAGCAAAACTAATAATATTCCCTTATTCCAGAGAAACCCACATGAAGAGAAATATAAGTATAGATTGATTCAAAGTCTAAATTTAAGATTGTCCTGCAAATAACGCCGTTGTCTTCTATATAGATTGTATACTAATAATAATAATATTAATAATAGTAATGTATAAATAAATGAATAAAAGATATAATAATCAACTGATACATAAATAAATATATAACTCCTTAACATTCTCCTACTGATAAGGTCCTTCCTGAAAATGATAAACAAGGAAATTCCTGTTAAATAGTTTGCACGATTGAAGCTAAATACGTACTATATATATATATATATATATATATATATATATATATATATATATATATATATATATATATATCGGCACTTATCAATTGAGTGCTTCAACAGCAACGTAGAATCATCATCTGTTAGTAATAGTAGTAGTAGCAGTAATAGTGCATATTTTGTATTTCCTCATTCAGTTTGATAAATCGTTCCTCAATTCTTTATTGCATTCACTATAATGCAGCATTGTCAGTCACTCCCCTATTTATTGCGCAACGCTGTTCTGAGGATAAGCCAGTATTATAGCAGCTCAACATGATTCAATGTTTAGGCCAAAGGCCAAGTACTGGGACCTATGAAGTCATTCAGCGCTGAAAAAGAAATTGGCAGGAGAAAGGTTTGAAAGGTGAAATAGGAGGCAAACCTCGCAGTTGCACTGTGAGACAATTGATACAGAAGGTGGATAGCCGGATGGAAGAAAGGGAATATGAATGAAGGTAAAGTAAAAGGAATGAAAGGGGTTTGAAGCTACGGGGCGAAGGGATGCTGCATACAGTGCACCGCATGAGGTACACTGATGGCACTACTCCCTTATATTTCGCAGTCGTTGTTCGCTTGCCTTAAAATTCATGAATGCAATTGGCTTCTCCTCCAATTTTCTTTTACTTCCTTCTAGCGCTGTTTTTAGTGCTTTCCCTAATATCACTTTAGGGATGGAAGTGGGTCATATTATTATTATTATTATTATTATTATTATTTGAAGAGACTGTAGCAAGAAAGTCTGTGGGGCGGTATTTATAGCGGCTCGGACCTAGAGTTGCATTCTCATTGGTCGGGCCGGTCTTGGACGAAGTCGTGGATCTCGCCTTGAAGGTTGTTGTTGTTGTTTTTGATTTAGCTGACCTTGTGTCAGCACGGGCTCTTGCTCACAGAGCAGCCCGTAAAGTCTTGAAGGTCTCTGGGATTCTGTCGTGCGAGCGCCACAGTAGTGTGCCTGGGGATGAACGACAGGAATTCCGTCCGTAGCAGGAATCCTGTCATCCCGTGGGGGCGGGGGGCTGATTATCTGGTATTGTCGGGGGGTCGTTCGCTGCTCTCCGGGCGGCGGTGGGAAGGAGAAACGTTTCTTGGGTGATGTTAAGGTTTGGTCTCTCCTTGCCTATATGGAGGGCTTCTTAAGAGGGGGGGGCGCAGACGTCGGGGATCCGTTGTCTGGTCATTTATCTTCGATATTAGGAATATATCATTTCTCTTTATCTGTTTGTTTATGAGCAGTCCTGGCGTGGTTGAAGATGGCTCCTTCTTGAGCGTGGCAGGAGATTCGCTTGGAGAAACGCATGGAGGTCATACGACGTATTTTTGCCGAGGCATCCTCGGACGGCGGCATGTGTAACGGTAGACCACACTCGTCTTCTTCAAGGGATCCTGCAGGGGCGCCGAAGGGTTGTTTCTCATCACCAGACTGCTCGTCTTCTTCGTTTTATAGTAGATAATTAACTTAATATTTTTGTCTGGGTCGGCGGGGCTGACGTTTTTGTCGATGATCTTTTTGAGGGCTTGTTCGTCCTCCTTGTACCTCTGGTGGAAGTGTCCCTTGTAGAACAGCTTGATGGACTCTGCAACATCGGGGCGGGGTTCCTGGTGGTACCAGGCTTCCATATTCTTTTTTCCTTATAGATTCATCAACAGCACGATTGGTGTGACGTTGTCGACGACGAGGACCTGGGCAGCGCGCTCCAACTCACTGTGTGTGTCATTCCAGGAGGAGCAGTGTGAGAGGGCCCTCCTGACGAAGGCGCTGATGGTGGAGCGCTTATACCCTCTCAGGGCACTCGCTCTCACCGTTCATGCCACATACCAAGGGTTGCCGTCGGCTTCGTGTCTACACCTTCGTGCTGAATTCTGAATCTCGCTGTTCGACAAGAACGTCAAGGAAGGGGAGGCGGCGGTCTTTGCAATGTTCAATCGTGAACGTGAGGCAGCTGTGGTCGTGGAATGCACGTCGCAGCTGCTCTATCTCATCCTGGGAGTCGGCGCAGACGAAGGTGTCATCAATGTAGCGCAGTACATCCTCGGTTTGTTGGAATTCTGGAAGACCCTCTCTCGACGGTACCCATATAGAAATTGGCGAAAAGGACCCCAAGGGGAGATCCCATCGCCACGCCGTCGAATCTGGGTGTACATAGTTGCGGTGATCAGCAAAAGGGGCCTTCTTAATACAGATTTCCAGCAGGCTCGAAGGGCATGCTCTGGGATGTTTAAGATGGAGTGCCGGGGTCCCTGTAAACTCTGTCCAAGATCATTTGTATGGTCTCGTCTACGGGGACGTTGGTAAAGAGGGACTCTACATCCATCGAAGCGATGCATCCTCCGGGGGGCATTGCTCGTAGGGCTTCCAAGAACTCGGCCGACGACTTCAAGCTGTGTCGTCGGCCGAGATCGACGGCGTGGCGATGGGATCTCCCCTTGGGGTCCTTTTCGCCAATTTCTATATGGGTACCGTCGAAGAGAGGGTCTTCCAGAATTCCAACAAACCGAGGATGTACGTGCGCTACATTGATGACACCTTCGTCTGCGCCGACTCCCAGGATGAGATAGAGCAGCTGCGACGTGCATTCCACGACCACAGCTGCCTCACGTTCACGATTGAACATTGCAAAGACCGCCGCCTCCCCTTCCTTGACGTTCTTGTCGAACAGCGAGATTCAGAATTCAGCACGAAGGTGTACACGAAGCCGACGAACCTGGTATGTGCATGAACGGTTGAGAGCGTGCCCTGAGAGGTATAAGCGCTCCACCATCAGCGCCTTCGTCAGGAGGGCCCTCTCACATTGCTCCTCCTGGAATGACACACACAGTGAGTTGGAGCGCGCTGCCCAGGTCCTCGTCGACAACGGACACACCAATCGTGCTGTTGATGAATCTATAAGGAAAAATATGGAAGCCTGGTACCACCAGGAACCCCGCCCCGATGTTGCAGAGTCCATCAAGCTGTTCTACAAGAAACACTTCCACCAGAGGTACAAGGAGGACGAACAAGCCCTCAAAAAGATCATCGACAAAAACGTCAGCCCCGCCGACCCAGACAAAAATATTAAGTTAATTATCTACTATAAAACGAAGAAGACGAGCAGCCTGGTTGAGAAACAACCCTTCGGCGCCCCTGCAGGATCCCTTGAAGAAGACGAGTGTGGTCTACCGTTACACATGCCCCGTCCGAGGATGCCTCGGCAAATACGTCGGTATGACCACCATGCGTTTCTCCAAGCGAATCTCCTGCCACGCTCAAGAAGGAGCCATCTTCAACCACGCCAGGACTGCTCATAACAAACAGATAAAGAGAAATGATATTATTCCTAATATCGAAATAATAGACCAGACACGGATCCCGACGTCTGCGCCTCTTAGAAGCCCTCCATATAGGCAAGGAGAGAGACCAAATCTTAACATCACCCAAGAAACGTTTCTCCTTCCCACCGCCGCCCGGAGAGCAGCGAACGACCCCCCGACAATACCAGATATCAAAAGAGCCCCCACGGGATGACAGGATTCCTGCTACGGACGGGAAGGAAATTCCTGTCGTTCATCCCCAGGCACACTACTGTGGCGCTCGCACGACAGTATCCCCGAGACCTTCAAGGCGAGATCCACGACTTCGTCCAAGACCGGTGACCAATGAGAACGCAACTCTAGGTCCGAGCCGCTATAAATATATTATTATTATAATTATTATTATATTATTATTATTATTATTATTATTATATTCAGGAGATGAACCTTATTCATATGAAACAAGTCCATAAAGCCCATTGACTTGAAATTCAGCTTCCAAAAAATATGGTGTACATTCGAAAGAAGTAACAGAAGGTAACGGGAATTACAGAGAAGAGATCAATTATTAGAAAAAAAAAACATAGTTAACAAATTAATAGAAAAATAAATAAAAATATAAGTAAAATATTAAAAATACAAGTTTATCTGTATTGGGGTAGTGATGCACTGCACCTTCGCTCAGACTTCCGAAGTTCCGAGGCATCAGCCAGAAAATGACTGAGTTTAGTCGATAGTCTCTTATTTTCCTGTTCATTTTCTCCTTTCCCACAAGCCTCGCCTCCCGTTTTCTCTCTTCCCCACTGACTCAGAAAGATTGGGAAAAGTTAGGGACCCTTCGGAAGTTATGAATAATGCGTCTGGGAAGTTCGCGGCATGAGCATTTTCGATCAGTTTTGCAAAATGGGTTTTCCAGTTCGGGTTTCGAAACTGGAGGGAGGCAGCGGCAACTGGAAAGTGAAGCTCTGTTGAATTTCTGATATATTTGGATTTTAGTCTAAGGTACGTTTGGATTATACTCGTGATAAAGTTATGTTATTACTGAACTGATGTGTCACCTTGACACAGGTTGCTGTAGTTACGTAAAAAACGATTGGCACATGACAGTCAATTTGAAAAAAATATTTTCCATTCCATTCAAAGTGGTCCATTAGCGCTTGTGTACCAAAAGTTAACAAAAAACATAGTACACAGTCTTACTATAGTAGATTCACAGCAACCGTGCATTTGATGTCTAGGCCAGTCCCTTACGACGCTCCTGATTGGCTGTTGATAAGCCAATACGGGGCTGGAAACTCTCAGTCTCTCTCCAGAGTTCACATGGGTAGGAGCTATGTCCACCTCTCCTGTGGGATACGGTTTTCAGAAGTATCCCTCAGGAGAGGTGGAACATACATCATGCCTATGTGAACTCACGGGAGAGACTGAGAGTTTCCAGCATTGTGATTGGCTTATCAACAGCCAATCAGGAGCATCGTAAGGGACTGGCCTAGACATCAAATGCACGGTTGATGTGAATGTACTATAAAAGGTGTTTACTGCGTCCCTTCAGCCCCAAGATTGTTTTATTCTTTTGCATTAGCCCCGTACTTGGGAGTGCCGACAGTGCACCTCACCGGCACACTATGGGCAATACTGAAGGTTCTTTGCTACGTCCCCTTGGACCCTAGCTGTTGCCCATTTCATTCCTTTTGCTGTATTTCCGTGCATATTCTCTTTCTTCCATTTTACTTTCTAACCTCTCCTAACAACGGTTTCATAGTGCAACTGCGAGATTTTCCCCCTGTAAGACCTTTCAAACTTTTTACTCTCAATTTTACTTCTAGCGCTGAAAGACCTCGTAGGTCACAGCTCTTGGCCTTTGGCCTAAATTCTGTATTTCATTCCATTCCTTTTACTTTACCCTAGCCAATCTGTGAGATTTTCTCTCATTTCCACTTTTATATCCTTGTATTTCACCTCCTTTATTTTCTGACTCTTTATTTCTCTGTCCAGTTATTCCATCTCCCTCTTTTCACTGTCGTATTTGCTGATTGGTCTGAATCCTCCCAGTCTAGTGCTTAGGTTGACAGCCCTAATCAAATAACACTATAAACGTAAACACGAAGCCATATTAGAAAACACAATCTTCCCACAAAAAACAAACCAAAAACAAATTATGATAATTTATACACACACACACATATGTATATATATATATATTATATATATATATATCTATATATCTAATAATATCTATATCTATATATCATATATATAATAGATATATATATATATATATATATATATATAGTATATATATATATATCTATATATATATAGATATATAAAGATATATATAGATATATAATATTATATATATATATATATATATATAACTATATATATATATATATATATATATATATGATAACTTTGGAAAATAATAACAATGATTCATATACAGGTTACATCACAGAAAATGATAATAATCATATATGTGCCTGGATATATATATATATATATATATATATATATATAATATATATATATATATTATATATACATATCATGTCTGACACCGAACGCAAATCTAATCGTACACGATTTTTCTCTGATACAAAATGAATGAATTTCTCGCCACGAAAGCAACTAGAAGAAGTTTCTAAATAAACAGAAGAATGTCTGCGGACCTCGAGAGCTGCTCTCTTCTCTCAGACAAGACGACCCCATTGAAGGAGAGCAAATTCTGGCGAAATCTCTTATTCTCTTTTGTGGCTGGGGTTGATTAATTTCCATTTACTTAATTCGGGCGCGAGAAATACAAACATTCCTGTGATGATTTTTGCCCCCGCCCCACTTTTACCCACCCCCCCCCCCCCCACCCCCCCCCCCCCCCCCCCCCCCCCCCCCCCCCCCCCCCCCCCCCCCCCCCCCCCCCCCCCCCCCCCCCCCCCCCACATCCTTTCCATAAGGGGAGCAGGTGCCTCTCTTCTTCCGAGAGTCATCAGGACCCAAATGAGAGACCTTGAATAAGAAAGACTCTAATTAACTGGCGTTATTGAACGCCTCCTACGATAAGGAATTAATCAAAGGCGGAGAGTGGGACAAAATTAACTTTTTTTTTTTGTCTCGTATGACGAAGGTGCGTATTTTTTCGTTAGAAAGTCTCTGCCTGCCTTACATTCGTATGATATACTTGAAAATTTTTTTTTCTTATATGTGTGAATTGTTACTATTAATTGTTCTATTGATATGTATGAATTATGTCATTCTTTCTGTATGATAGGATATATATATTATACATTGTATATATATATATATATATACATATACATATATATATATATATATATATATAGATATATATATATATATATATATACTATATACAATAGAAATATATATATATATATATTTTATATATAATATATATATATATATATATATATTATATACTACATACAATATAAATACGATACGGTTACAATGGCCCAGTCAGTCAGAGAAATTTAATCTGTCAAAAAACTAGTTTTGTAACAGAAGAGTAATTGATCAAATTCCCATTACGATATGATGGAAATTAATTATAAGCGATTTGTTGATTTGGATATAATTGCTGCACATTGCATTCCAGGGTTAAATTGCTGGTATACTTTATGGAACGTGTATTAATTTTAATTAAAGTCGTGATGCTTTGTGTACATATCCCCCAGTGTCTAAAAGTAGATAAAATATGAAAGCATTAAAATCAGATCATCAACAGATTAAAACAAAATTAATGCACAGAAAATCCTTGGCAAGAAAACATTAAAATTAAATAATTATTAGATAAACAAAATAATGGACAGAAAATCCTAATAGAAGAATTGATGGAACACCACTTAAATGTTGCTCTCTCAGACTTTTATTGGTATTTACTGTTTGTTGGAAACATTTTCAATGACGTTCTTATAAAAACGCTTCACCCCTAGGTGGTACCATCTACTGTTTGTCATATGTGGCACACTGTAGACGACTGTCTAGGTTAGAAAATTTATCAAAAACCATATGAAACGTTTCCCACTAGGTGGTACCATCTACAGTTTGTCAAATGTGGCACACTGCAGGCGATCGTGTTAGTCAGAAACTTTATCAAAAACCCTATGAAATTTCCCACTAGGTGATACCATCTACAGTTCGTCTTATGTGGCACACTGTAGAATATCCCCTAATTTAGAAACTTTATTAGAAACTCTATGAAACGGTTCCCCTTAGGTGGCACCATCTACAGTTTGTCATATGTGACACACTGTAGACTGTCTTCTGATTTAGAAACTTTATCAGAAACCTATGAAACGTTTCCCAATAAGTGGCACCATCTACAGTTTGTCATATATGGCACACTGTAGACTGTCCTCTGATTTAGAAACTTTACCAAAAACCCTATGAAACGGTCCTCCCTAGGTGGCACCATTTACAGTTTTTCAGATGTGGCACACTGTAGACTACTCCCAAAGATCTCTGTATTATCCCATCTTAGGCCTATAATATCTATATTTCTCGCTGCCATCTACGTTTCATGAAGCCACTTTGATCTGTTTTTACCTAACTGTTCATCTCCAATTTTCATATTTCTATTCAAGAACAAGTACTTCGGGCAGCCCAGATTAGAGTCTAGAGATTTCGCTTATCTAGTAAAACTAGTATCTAGTACTACTACTACTAGTACTACTACTACTAGTACTACTACTACTAATAATAGGACTTCTATTTCCATAGCAACTCATCTTAGACATAGGCACTACATCCTTCTGATAATGGCAAAATGCTCTGCGGTATCCAGACTATATTTTGTCAATTTTTTCCAAGCGAGAAAACTATTAACTTTATTTCGGTGATTTCGACAAAAAAAGCTTAATTAAAAAAGCTCAATTAAACTTCAGCACGCGAGAAAAGTTCTTATTTACGAATTGCATTTATCACGTAGCTGGTGCAAAGCCATCAGTCAGCACCGGAATACCAATTCCTGAATTAATGTAAATGTTATAAATTTTGCAGTTTGAATTTTCGGAGAACCTGATGTTATGATATTAATCACTTACGCCAAACAGACTCTCCTGAGATTACACGCATGCTTACATAGATTGGAACGGATTAAAGGCATTAAGGCATATTTTACGGTCTATTCCATTGACTGATTGATTTATCTATCTACTTATTTATTTATACTTTACAAGCTGGCTCCTTTTTTTCCGGGATCTTCTTTGGTTTGCATTGCTAGTTTCCCGCTGGTTCAGCAAAACATTGAGTGCCAGGTTTCTCTTTCGTTTAGCTGCTTTTAAGAGCAAGTCAAACTTTCTTTTTCTGCCCTTCCCAATTGGGGCAGCTCCTCTTGGCATGCCAACTGGGCGTCTAGCAACTAATGTTGGTTGACAAGGTATTTTACCCCTGCCAGCTCCAGACAATTTTAATGATGTTCCAGAAGAATGTAAAAAGCTATTTAGATTATTAGTCGATTTTAGTAGCTTCAATTTCTTCATGAAAAGCTTTACACTATTGCAAGAAGTGTTGTCTCCCAGTGTATGCAGTGTGTCAGAAAAAAGTTCTACTGCTTCTGCAAAAAGGTCACTAGGTGGTGGTTCATCTTTAACCGAGTTGGCAAGTGGATCCATAGCCTCACTGGCCACCTCATTTTCTAGAGGAGGTAGCGACACAGCTTCCACCTTTATGGAAGGAGTAGCAAATATGCTACTGGAATCATCATGTACTTCTTGGGATATTTTAATTCCAGCTGAAAAAAATGCAACTGGTGGCAATTCTTCTGTTCCCTTAGCCACTCCTGCTAACCAGTGTCGAATTTCTGGTGTATTATCCAACACTTGAGGTAGATTCATAACAGCAGTCTCACCACAAGCAATTTGGTGCTTGCAGACACTGCCAGTATTGCCACTCACACAATCACACATGCCAATGGCAAGATATACATTATAATGTACATCCTTTTTAGTGTCACTCACTACAATGAATCGAAATTCATCAATCCTGGTAACATGTTCTGGGGGGATGGTGGCGATCATTGATTTTTTAATTTTTCTTCGGCATAAGGCCACATCAAGAAGGCGTTGCTTCATGTAGCCATCGTAGATCTCATTCATGAACATGATGAGCTGGCATGTATTGTATGCTTTGCACCTGGAAAAGAGAATCTTAATTTAATAAATTTGTCACTGTAGCAATAAAACACACATCTAATTAATCATCAGTGCTTCAATGCTACTTTGTATCGGAGGTGGTTACATTTTGACAATGCTCATAGCACTGGTAAAACTTATGAAGCCAGACAGTTGGTCTTAACATGCTGGCCCGAGAGGGGCTGGTAAGGGTTGCCAGTTACCCTCACACATGAACTTTCCCTTGCCTGGGATTGAACTAAAGCCCATGGACTGGAAGCTAAGAGCCTTAGCAACACTTGTGCAACATTCCTCACTATTTTCTGTACTTTTATGATACTCCTTAAATACTCAAATCTCTTAACTTCATTCTTTCTTCATTCATATATACCTGTTCAAGATAACATCCTTGATGAGACACATGTTGGACTCTGCATAGTTGTTTGTATGATGGCCACGCATGATGTTTCCAGCTCGAAACAGCAGACTCCAATCCTGCTTTCTTTCCATGAGGTTTGCCAAGTAGCTGTTTATAAATAAAGACATTAGATTTCCAAGAGAATATTGTATGGCTTAGCATTTCTGGTGTAGAGAATTTAAATATATATAAACAATCAAATACAAGATTTTTAAGTTGTAGGCCAATGTATATTTTATTATTTTAGTTTGTGGTTTTAATGTATTATGCTGTTATATTACGAAATTTTTTCAACAATTTTAAGTTATGATCACCAGATGAGATAATTATGAGACTGACGTGGGCCAACAAACTGTTAACAGGTAACAAATATATATAATGTATGTATATAACATACAAACTACACCTTTATATGCCTTTGATATGTGAAAAATAGTAAACAATTAAGTCTGCGATGCATGCTTGAATAGTTACAGCCATTAACACTACAGTATTTCTAAATTGCAATAATTCGGCAACAACAGTACCATACCAAACACATTAGATTTTCAACATTGCAATTCTATACTACCATACACATTAGTGGGTTGTATACATAATGCAAAAACAGCATATGGGGCATGGAACACTGCATCTTCAATACCTGTACTGAATATTTTTGCGAAAAAATTATAAGACAGAATATAGAGCATAAATACTATAGCTGAAAAAATTATAAGGCAGAATATAGAGCATAAATACTATAGATTCATCACAACTACAAATCATTCCAAAAGCTCACAAGCTGGAAAGCAGAAGGGGCACCCAAACACTTACAAAAGTATTATGCAAGCATAATTTATACAGTATAATTAAAAGCGTTCATCAGGCAATACTGCAAAGTACACTTTACCCTTCTGCATGAATCCACGGATGATCAGGTGATGTAACAAGTCGAATATCTTTCATTTGATGCTCTCTTGTGGCAAAAAAGTTTATGATATATCATTCTATATTATATTTACACAAATGATTAAACATATATCAACACAGCATTTGGCAAATATAACCAACTCATAAAAAAATATTGTAGGAACAGTATATGTATACTGATTAAATATAAATTAATCTTTTACCTGCTATACTGGGGGTACTGTTGAGCTTCAGAGCTCTGACAAAAGGTGTCCCATGTTTTTTCTAATACCTCAGCTGAGTCAGCATATAAAAGGGCCCTTGCTACTTGCATAAGTTGTGGACGTTGTTCCTTTTTGATGTTGTGTGACCCATTGCAAAGCCACCTCCAGACCTGAAAGAGCATTATAAAAGGGAGAAGTGTGAACGTGTGGGATTGAAGAAGCTTTACAAAACAGAATCATCCCGCCCACCTATGTTGTATCTTGGAGGGATATTGGCATGAAATGCAGTGCAGGAGTTACAGATATGCACAGGTTAGATGAACAACCTAAGAGGACCAAGTGGGAAGTGAAGATCGGACTCAAACAACAAAATGTAGACGAGACCTGTAGTTGAATAAAACAGTAGATTGTGGTGATACTGTATATGGCATTTTGAAATGTGTTTTTATGTTGTGCACAAGAATATAGCACCAGCTGAAACTAAACTGGCATAAAAAATGGACAAATATCACCCACCATATAAAACGGATCAAGAGGAGGATTTGTATCAAAACCTGTTCCAAAGGATAATTAATTCAATTTAGAGGTGTCTTAATACCCTCTTCTTAAAGGAGTTGTCATAGTCTTAGGAATATTGAAATACAGACAGAATTATATAAAGGATATAGGCAGTACGAGGATAAACATGAGTAGAATGATACACACTTACCTGCTGGAGGACATGGAACACACAAAGGAAAAGCTGAGAGTCCGGCCAGACTGTTCGAAGTGCATTCCGCTCTGCCTCGCTGTTGTCAGTTATGAAGCAGTTTGGATAGTTTTGATAATAAAAAGCACTTTTGTCTAAGACCTTCTAGAGCAGTTGAAAACCTGAAAGAAATTTAATATAAATCTAGCTCTATTCTTCATTTATAAAAACCCAAAATGCTAATTCCTTTTTCATGAAGATTTAATTCACACAAAATGCTAATTCCCTTTTCATGAAGGCTTTACACCCAAAATGCTTGTTAATATTGGAATAAATGCAAGAGATATTTGTTATCATTATTGCAATTTCACTATTATATTAATATGATGGTAAAAATATAAATTCATAAAACTATGTGGTGCACTGTTAGCTATGGTTATAGTTTGCTTAATAATTTTACTTAAATATCAATTATGCATACCTTTGGTATAACTCTGTTCAGCTTGGGAAGATGTGAAGATTACACCAAAGGGAAGAGCCCCACTAGGGCCCCCACAGAGAAGTGGAGTCACAGCAGTATTCAACTGGTCGACATGGCTTGTTGTGTCAACAAACACCACTTCACAAGCCTCTCTCATGTTTTTGTGAACTCTGAGCATAAACTCTGTTACTAAAACAATAATGAAGTTGTCTCCTTCTCTCAGAATTTCGATTATGGTACCTGGATTGTCAGCTGCATATTTTTCAATTTGGGTAAACATACTCTCCCCACCAACACTGCCGTGCTTTTCCTGCCGCCATACATCCCAAAGGTGTTCCACAGCTCGCTGTGTTGGATTTATGGCGTTATTTGCCATATCAATCAAATTTGAAAGCAGTTTTTCCTAATGAAATCTGGAAGTCTGTGCTGCTGTCATTCCTGAAACAGAATATGACAGAAAACTACCATTTGACTTCATAATTATGTGGTACAAAGGAACACCTTACAACAACTATAGTACATTGGATGAGGAAAGCCACCACAAAATCGTAATTCTGCCTTCAAAATAATTAATACTGCCACTGTTACTAACACACTACCAGTCTTGGAGGACTGTATTAACCATACCTGTCGAGTCAGTAGTAACCGTAGTACTTTAATAGGTGCTAAAAATTAATAGGTGTTAAAAATTAATTTTAATGTGGAAGGCAGCTATTTTTGCCTAACCTAACCTAAACAAACCTACCGGACTATATTAAAAATTTATATTAAACAAAACTGAATCTCTTGTTCACTATGGAAGGAATTTAATATTTTGGGGTAATAGGTATGTATAATGTGGGGACAGACATATACCTTTCTTTATTGGTAGGGTAAGGTAGGTTAGGTAAAGTAAGTGAAGGTTAGGTTAGGTTAAGTAGACATCAGATGCACGGTTGAAGTGAATCTACTTATAGTACGTGGGCAAAATGCCGAATGTGAAAATGCGGGCATTCACGAAGACGAGATGACAAGATGTCGATAAACAGAAGGGAGGAAAGGCAGAATGCCGACAGTCAGGTATGAATTAATATAATGTGGGTGACAAACAATTAGTTCAAAAACCCATTCACACAGAAAGTCTCATGTGGGAAGGAAGGAGAATTGAAGAGTGTGCTAGACACATCCACTACGAGAAGAACTTTTTTCTAACGGAGAGGAGCAGGCAATGTGAATTTATTCGGTACATGGATGAAGGGGAACAACCACAAAATGAAAGAGAGAACCTGAAGCAAATTCAAAAGGAAAGTGTTTCCTTGTAAATAATGGTTCTACTTCTTCGCACTTCATTTGTTGGTTGCGCAACTGATGAATGGCTTCCCTGATAATTCACCACAGAAACGACTCCACGAGGAGCGGTGTAAGTGAACTGACTGTCTTCACAAATTTCTAGGTATGGAGATGATTTTCTTCATGTTGCATCCGCTCTACCTGTTGGTACTTTATCCTCACTGTAACTCACTGTTGTTTTCATCGTGAATTAGAGCAAAGTGATGAATCAGCATCCAATATTTTGATAATGAGATACTACACCTGGCAGTGGAAGGTTACCGTACTTTCAATTTTTCCTGAGCACAGTCCACCCTTTATTTTAGGCAGTTCAGACATGAATTATTTTTTCAAATCGGGCAAAGGAAAATGGATATGAGAAAAACCACCATATTCATGAATGGAAAACTGGGGTAACAGTTGAATAACGGATTTACCGATCCACGTAATTTCAAAGCGTTTCAAACGCCACTTGCCGCTGGGTGAGGGGTTTTCAGATACAGAATATTGTACTTGCGTCACATTTCCAAAATATCTTTTATCGTTCAGAAAGTATGACTTTTTATTATATATTGAATTCTTTTAAAAAATTTCCTCTTTCCTTAGGCCATTATGTTAAGAGGAAATACATGCAAGCATTCCTATCCAGTGACCCTACTCTATAGACCTATATCGTAACATTCGCCAACCAGTGAGCCTATTTAATAGACCTATATCGTAACATTCGCCAACAAGTGAATGCTAGTCAGGAAATAATCCATGGTTCGACTACTCTCAAAGGACATTACTGTGCACAAGACTTCACCTGAAAGTGAATAGCCGAAAATGAAATATTTGTGCCAAAAATAAGGTTATCATAGAGGTTGAATGAGTTGGTATTCATATCACATTATATGCTTGTATCTTTCCTTCATTTTACTTTTTTCTGAGATTTCGGAGATCCAGGAGTGAGTGTGTGTATGTGTGTGTATGTGAGTGTATGTGTGTGAGTGTGTGAGTGGGTGGGTGCGTGTATTTGGCCTCTTGTAGATCTAAAGGCGACATACTTCCTAACATGGGTCTACTGATAAAAGGTTGAGTAGCCACTGTCGATTTTAACCGTTGGGCTTCTTTGTTGGAATTAACCACATTTTCGCCATTGAAAAAAAAAAAAAAATCCCAGAATGACCAGCGAAACATATACCCAGCGCACACATAACATGTCTTTACCCTACACAAACGCAAATTTTTATACACACACATGTATACATACTACACACAGATATATACCGTATATATATCTGCAGATGAAACTGTGTAGTATGTATGTATGTATATATATATATATATATATATATATCCCTATAGATATATATATATATATATATATATATATAGCATATGTGTGTGTGTATATATATATATATATATATATATATATATATATATATATATATATATATATATATATATATTACAGTTTCATCGGCAGAATCAAAGGACTGATTAAACATGAGAAAGGCCTTCCTTAAAAATATGCTGCTGTTTTAACTTGAAATATTTTCCAGCGCCTCAATATAATACTCTTTCTTGAATCAAATGCGGCAAACGCTGTCTTTCATCAAGTCATAAATATCATTTTTCATTCTCATAAAGTTTAATCATTGCTAGGAAAGTATTTGAAACGAGTCTTGCGACATAACGAGAAAGGACCAGGAACTATTCTTTCCCGGAAAGCCACATTATTCGTAGATTATTCTGAGATTAACCGTGGTTAAGAAAAAAAATTAAATAAAACGCGAATAAAATGGGAAATTAAGCAAGAGGGAAAGAGAGGAAAGATTAATCAGTGATATGTAACGGAGGAATAAGGTTAATCCGGCAGTTGCGGTTTTTTTGTCTCGTTTAGGAAGGGTTTAAAAACAATATTTTTCTTTACTCTCTCTTTTATCGCGAGATGGTTTGAGGTCTTTCATGTTTTTGCCAGGACACAGAGTTATTTGTTTTTACTTATTTTCTGGTGATGAAATAAGGCCTTTTCTATTAGATTTGCACGACTGCACATTTACTCAAGCGTTGTATGCGAGTTTGCGTAGACACATACATGCAAATACTTGAATATATGTATAAACACACACATGTATACATATTTGTATATAAAATTCCAAGAAAGAAAATATACTGTCGATGTTTAGCGTCACACAGAGCTGATTCTTGTGAGGGCTTGGTATTGAATCCATTTAAAAAAAAAATAGAAACAAAAAAACCATTAATCGTTTCAAGATAATGAGCCTTAAGGGTTTTAACCCGGTATGTATCCACCTTTGCAGTGTGTTTATTACAAGCGCTGGGGATTGTTTTGTTTTTATGGTGTTTTTACGTTGTGTTTTTACGTTGCATGGAACCTGGTGGTTATTCAGCAACGGGACCAACAGCTTAACGTGACTTCCGAACCACGTCGAGAGTGAACTTCTGTCACCAGAAATACACATCTCTCACTCCCCAGTGGAATGCCCGGGAATCGAACTCGCGGCCACCGAGGTGGTACGCCAACACCATATACCGACCACGCCACGAAGTCGCTTGCTGGGGATTACCGTAAAAACATAAACAAAAGCAAATAAAAAAGAAAAAATATAAAGATAATGACACCTAAGTAATATTGCCAATTTTTCCCATTGACCGTATGACCGGCCACCATAAATTAATGCGACTTTTTTTCCTGTGACATGTCTTCCCAGCCAAAACTGTGATTTTTTCAGTGCCTTTTTTTTTCCATGTGAATTGTTTTCCCAGCCAAAATTGTGCCTTTTTTTTTTTTTTTTTTTCTGTGACTTTATTACCGGCCACGGTGGTATCAGGGCCCCAATACCCATCGGTGTTTGGAAAATGTCCGCCCCAGGGCAGATCTGCTGTTGAAGAAACCATTCTTAAATGTGTTTGTTTCTACATACACAGGAATGAATTATCAAGCTCTAAATTTACTTATCTTTTAAACGTGTATTTATCTATGAATATATATTATGTACGTTTTTCTTCAGATAATTGAAGAAACATATATTACCGATCACGTCAACTACTTTATTCTATTTCCTCACTATGAATAATTATACACCGATGAATCAGGATGTTTTAATAAGCGACAATGTAGACTTTTACAGCGCCAATACATGTGCTGGCATTCTGACCGCTCAGTCGCTCTAGGTATGTACAGTTGGTGGTCGCTCTAGTGTTAACGACTCTTTAAATGGCTGTGTTCGGTCAAATAGATTGGATTAAATTTGTGTCGTGTGTTGTTATTGTCAACCCCCCCCCTCCTCCCCCTACCCCCCCCCCCCCAACACTACCCGCTACAAGACGCGGGAAATTCAATTGGCAGGTGAAACGTACTTGGCTAAAATTGATGCTCTGATCCGAACGAGTTACCGCGTTACGTAGAATTTTATTATCTTTAATTTATTAGTAATATCTCCATTGTTACTTACTAATCTTACTTCAAATAAATGGCTAGTTAAAGGCAGAGCTTTTCTTTATGAAATGCACACCCTTTTCGATTGTATTATTGTCTTCTCTATCTTTTTTTTTTTTTTATTAAAGATGTTTCTACATTTTCCGAAGTTTCGTACATTTTCTTAGTGTTAGTGAAGCCACTTTTTGTGTCCTAACTTTATCAATTTTGCTAGAGCTATTTACCTAAAATCAAAGCTAACTTATTCCAGATGTATAAGCCATTCAGAGGAAAGCACAATCAGATGAATATACAACAATTTCAGGCTACAGTTAATAAATATTCAATATTCTAAGCACCCTGGTGTTTAGTTCAAAACACATTTGATACCATGTGAAATACGGCATGCTTATAAAAGCAACACACATATTTAAGCATTGGACATATATATTAGGAACCTATATATATAATACCTATATAATATTAATATATATATATAATATATATAATAATATATATATCTATATATATATATAGAATATATAATATATAATAATATATATGAACGGGAGTGCATGCACATATCCATTTATATAGCTACATCTGGTACTCTAAAGAAAAAACACATATGTACACCTCTGTCTGTATAGCAAGGTTAAGAAGGAAAAAATTCACATTGGTACTCACTCTTAGTTCCTTTTATGATAAGTGAAGCACGAAGCACGAAGCACAAAGCCCAGCATCACATCTTTGACATTCCCAAGTAAGCGGCTCAATTCGAGCTTCCCCGCTTGCAGCAATCTCATGAGAAGGCGGCTGACTCCTCAAAAGGTAAAACCATCGAAGATGAGTCTTACGACTTCAAAAGCCCACAATACTCTCACCAATTGCCATATTTTGTTGGCGATGAAAATGTCTTTAGACACGTGTGAAAAATGGTCAATCATTGGCTTGATCATAATCTGGAGAGTCTACGTAAGGCTGGCATCTCATCATTGTTGGGAAATGCAGAAATTTCAAGATACGCCTGAACCTGTCTTGTACACAATGTTCCTGAAACCGGGTGTACTCGTATATGTCCCAGTAATCATTTATCTCAGGCAATCTTACAATACCCATATTCAGAGCTATGCCGATAGAAGCCTTTATTTCAATAATATCAGTAGGCCCTTCTGTAATCCAGGTATGAGCTGCTAATCGTGGATGGCACTGCAAAGCAAATACTCTCTTTTATTTGATACAAATGTATCACTCTGTAGTACGTATCACTCTGTAGTACGTATTGATTTCATTGACCACTGTCCGCAGGAAAGTCTGGAAAAAAATAAATTTAAATACGCAATGGGTTTGGGGCCGTCGACATATGGAGAAGGCACAGGTCCTGAGATGGCACTGGATTAGGGCCAGCGTCCTCACCAACGAGGAAGCACGCCCGCACATCACCTGACGCACGTATGACACCAACACGGCACGCCCGCACACCACCTGACACGCGTATGTCCGTTTCACTGTCGCTCTCAGGTTCACTATGTGTATCCTCAGACTCTTAAACTTCGCCATTTGTTTGATTAAATGAATGTCACTAAATTCACTCAAACTTTCGTTTGAAACTGTAGGAAGCACCTTAATTTTCAACCTAAAGTAAATAAGGTAACTCGACATTTTGCATCTAATTCACTGATACGATATGCAATTACGCATAACTTACTACTCATATTATCTGCATTATCTGTCTAATGCGTCTTTATCCAACATCATTATAAAGATGTTCTCTCGTAGCGAAGACGCCCCAGCTTTCATTCTAAAATAGATTAAACATTTTTGCTACGATTCACTTACTTATACGATACATTTTTTCCATTACTGGTAATTTCTATTATCCCTATCACGTCTTTATCCAATGTTAACCTGCAATAATTACAAAAAATAAAGTTTAAAGATAATAATTTTTCGGGATCCGGTCTCCCAACACTCAAAACAGACGCCGAGTTTTCCCGGGAACGTCTGCTTTTTTCACCTCATAAACTCATCAAGAATGATGTAAAGGGATTATAATGACGTCATTGTGATGTCATATTATGTAGCCAATGAGTAGGAAGTGTCGGTACGTCATGAGAGGGTAAGCTACTGCCAAGGAAACCCCGTTGTTGAAAGTAGTGGCGCGCGATTTAAATCGGTACACTAAACTGGCCCAGCGCCGAGAGCTGGAAAGCCAGAAATCCGGTTCTTCTACTTTTGGGGAAAAAACAGTCGAGAATAGAAATACTCACTGCTGGCGCAGTTTGATGCCCATGTATTATCGCTCATTTTCGAAATTAAATATTTCCAAGTCTAAATTCAGCAGCATGCTGAAATGACTGACGAGACATCACGAAATGCAAACGTAATGTAGTCAACAAGTGTTGACAACCAAAATAGCAGTAAAGATAGTTTCTATAACCGACTATGATGATATGAAGAAAGAAAGTGATGATTATGTACAGTACATATCGCCTAAAGCATGTATAATATATTTGAGCTAGTAAAGTAAACTCTCTTGTTAATGAGACTGATTTGTTGTTCAAACTACACCGATAACGATGCCTGTTATCACAAACGAGCTGTTATACCTCCGAACTTTTTTATAACATTGATTCCTTCATTTACTTGTAGGGACAGCAAAGTTTGGTATTTTAAGGGACTCTTTTTTTTTATTGACCGCAAATCTTCGGCAATTATATGATTAATAAATGGAAAGTTTTCTTTCGGTAATGGAAATCAAAAATAAATATGAAACGAGCAACAGTCAAGTTTCACTGGGAGTCTAAAACTGGTTGTTACGAGGGGGGGGGGGGGGGGCGGAGAGGCGGTGGGGTTGGTGAGGGTTGGGCGGGGTTAGTGACGGTGGGTAACCAGAATCCCCACTCCCCCTTATGGCTAGTGAGACGTGTAAGTATACTGTGTCAGATCTTCTCCTGGCAGGAATTTAACGCGTTATTATCGAGTGCCGCTGCAGGAAATCAAAATAGGAAGATAAAATATGAGCTAATTGTTGGTATCAGGATTGGATGATGTGAAAAAGGAGGCAAAATGGCCACCTACAGTGGAATCAGCCGGTTTTTAGAGCTAGCGCTCTTACACCTTCCTTCGATACAGAGCCCGACTGTTCAAGCACCGGCCATCTTTTGTAGTAGTTCAAGTGACCGTTTTGGCCATTTACAGTTCCAAGATAAAGCGTTCTTGAAGGTAAGAGAGGTTTGATATAGTTTTGCAATGCGAAATAATTAGATGTATCGGTACTAATTTGGATTATTTTCTACACCACCTACTCCCAGGTGCTAGTACTAAATATGGCGGAAGCTCCTTGGGACGCCGTGTTTAGTACTATCCCCTCGGGATCAAAGTATTATATAGACCTTTTTTTATATTGTGTGGTCGACAGATTATATTAATAAACGATGTCTTCGTGCGGCTGTCTACTTTACATTTACTATATATACGGTGTTTTGTACTAGCACCTCCAAGTTGCCCGGATGTATCAATTCACATCTGGGGAAGACGAATACTCAAGTCTTGACTTGTAATCACAAAATGGTTGAGCCATTTTGATTTTGATAACAATAATCAGATAGCAACGATAATACTAACATCGGGAAGCTGATAATCGACTGGCACAGAAACAAATACTGGATTAAAAGTCCACTATACCTTAATATGTCTCGTCTAAGTGGACGGCGAAGTGTTGTCAAATGTGATTTAGGCTAATCTTGTATACGCTAATTCTATCATTTATTTTCATATATAATTCTCCCCCCAGATGCTGAAGCCTTGCCGAGGATGGGGGGCTTTTGAGGGCCTTGCAGCAGCTGAAGGGCCCTGATGCCTGGTGGGAACTTCTTTCTCACTGGGCCTTGGTGCCCAGCTGTTGATCCAACTAAATAAGTCAGCTCTCTTCCTTTTACTAAAACTTTTCATCCTTTATCCTTCTCTTCCCCCCTATAAGTCCCATAGATCATCGTATAATTTGGATTAATTGTTGTGGATTTTTCCACCTTTGTAAAATTTATTAGACATGAAAATAGGAAAAGATATCATAGCTGGGACTGGGTTTATATCCAAAACTAAATAGTGGGAACTGTGGTAGCATCATCAACTGCCCGATAATGTTCGGACCTGAGAGATCAGGCGGAACTATTCTTTAGAGCTGGACCACGGATTCCAGGGGGGTCTGGTTCTGGGTTAGGACTCTCGGCATTCTATCCGGTTTGCCCTTAACATGATTGGGGTGGGGATGAGTGTATTCTTGTAATACTCTCAGTCCTATCAAGCAGGTTTGGCCTACACTTGAGCCACTCTAATCATGTATGACATCCCCAATGGGGTAGGGTAGGGATGCGGACATTTGGGATTCGGTTCTCACTTGTGCCATTGGTGGCGGAATAAACTCCAAGAAAGGCTGATGATATTTTTTTAAGGTTTTCAAGTTAAATTTTTTTTTTTTTTATTATACCCCCTCTAATCTTTATGACAAATAAATATAAGGATTCGAGTACCCCTGGACCTTTTGATGCTTTGGCGCAGATGACGACTATGGACAAGGACTTGGACCACCCCCAGGGGAAATTTCAATTAATCAAGAGCACGATGGTAGCTCTACAAAACATTGTGTTGGAAAACTATCTAATGTGAAAACTTGCGAGTGCTACATGTCGTGGGCATACCACTGCAGTGCGACTATGACATTATTTTGACAACCTTCCGTTCCTATTTGGAACTATAATTGAAATAAGGATGAATTTCCTTGAAGTCACATCAAAATGGGAAGCATGGATTTACTTTTGATAAATATGAAGATGCCTTTAAGGCTAGTAGTAATATAAATACAGTACAAATAAATCAGTGTATTATAGAGGGAGCTTTGATCGATAAAGTACCCAAAAATTTAGATAGCTATGTACCAATCGAATGGGTTCAAGATATACATCAGAAAAACAGAGGGTAATAATCCATCCAGAACTCCCAAACCTCCTATGTGGCTAGTTGCACAGCGAAGGAGGAAACTTACAATTATTATAAAGTTCTGCAGGTATCTCCAGAAAAGGTGGGAGGAATAGTGGAGATATATCTAGATTTGGAAAAACGTACAGTGCTAATACATGCTAAATCAAAAACGCAAGCACAAATGCTATCTGCAATGAATCCTTCTGGCATGATATTGATGAAGAAAGAAATCAGACCCCACCTGAATTTTAGTTTATGGCCGAGGTGTCATTTTGACAAAGATTTGTATGAGTTCACAGAAAGTGAGATCCTTGAAATGAGCCCATTGACAGTGTGGAAAGTAAAAAAAGACACCCATTGCTAATATATGAAATAATTTTAACCTTTGAAGACCCTAACGTTCCATCCCATGTAATAATTGAAAATGAAAGAGTGCGAATAAGACCCTTCCTCCCGAAACCTATTCAATGTTTCAACTGTTTCAAGTTTGGTCATTCATCAAAAGTATGTAGGAACGCAAAAGTTTGCATAAATTGCTCTGCCCCTGACCATGGTATTTGTTCTGAAACACAAATTGTTGTAATTGTCAGCTGAACCATAAGGCTAATGATAAAAACGTGAAGCATACAAAGATGAACTATCAGCAATAAATAAGGCTAATGCTGAACACATTAGCATAGGATATGCCAAACAACAATTGGGTCAATCAAAGAGCTATGCAAGAGCTCTAAACCCACTACCCCTTACTACCGCAAGGGGTCCTGTGGGAGCACCTTCTCCTGCAGTAGGTGCATCAACTCCTGTGGTAGGAGGCCTCCGGGTATCTGGGTTGGGTGCTCAGTCACTGGAAGCAAGAGCACACACCACCAAAGCAGGCAAGCTGCCTGTGGTTGAAAAAGAGTCTCCTCCAGATGAAGAGGCTCTCCCATCATCTCTTCCATCTCCTACTTTTAATGTAGTAAATCTATCACAGGCAGAATCTCTGCCTGATCTAATGGAATCAAAACAGTTAAGGAACCCCAAGAGAGGAAGGACCCTTCAGTTCTCCCCCTTATACTCCAAATAAGCATGCTTCGATATTTAACAGCTATAGTGTGCTTTCCTCAAGTGAAGCAAGTATTTCAATGGAACACAACCACCAAGTTAAAGAGGTTGCACAGATTACAACGGTAGATGTTCACCCTCCTCCTAAAGAAAATCAAACTAGGAGAAATAAAGATCACAGGGTTAGTCATAAAAAACCGTCTATTTCCAGACCACCTAAAGAGGAAAAAAGAAAGGCTTCCAAATCGGATTTGTAATGGCTTCATTCAACATCCTACAATGGAACTGTAAAGGATTGCGTTCTCATGCTGAAAATCTTAAGGTCCTCCTAAGAGAAACTAATCCTGGAGTAATTTGCCTACAGGAAACTCAATTAGGTCCAGAGAAGTTCAATCCTGGACTTAATTATGAGATCTTCACGTCCACCCCTCCAGCGGGTGATAGAGCACATGGAGGAGCAGCTATTATCGTGAGCAAATCACTGGAATGTTTGCCTGTAGCCCTCAGTACAAATTTACAGGCTGTTGCTCTTAAGATCACATTAGACAAGCAGATTACTGTGTGTTCCATCTACCTGCCTCCTAGATCAAACTTCACAAATGCTGATATCCAATCATTAATTGATCAACTGCCACAGCCATTTTTTATTCTTGGTGATTTTAATGCCCATAATCCGTTATGGGGAGGGCATACTTCAGATAATGAAGGTAAAATTATAGAAGACATTATTAATAATAATGATATTGTGCTTTTAAATGATGGTACTATGACTTATCATAATATATATTTTAATTCTTACTCTGCTATTGATCTGAGTATATGTTCCTCTGCAATAGCTTTAGATTTTATTTGGTCTGTAAATGAATTTTTAAATGGCAGTGGATCACTATCCCATTCTTGGGGGGTAAAGTTTACCAGAAATGTACCCTACAGAAATGCCACAGAAATGGAAGCCATTGGAAGCTGATTGGGATAAGTATAAAAAGGATATCCATCTAGATAAACCATTTGAATCCTTTAACAACCATATTGAAGCATATGAGTATTGGACAAACACTGTATTAGCCAGTGCAGAAGCCTCTATTCCAAAAACTACTGGAAAGCCAAGGAGACCAACAGTTCCATGGTGGGACAAAGTGTGCCACCTTAAGAAAAAATTACTAGAAGATGCTACAAGAAATACAAATCAAGTGGCACATCCACTTCTAAAAGAATATATCAGCGAGCCATGGCAAAACAACGCCGATACTTCCGTCGTGCCAAGAAAGACTCTTGGATTTATTATATAAATGGAATTAACTCTAAAACCCCATTGATGTTTGTATGGAAAAAGGTACGAAAACTAGCAGGGAAGTTTGTGCCACCCAAAACTCCTTCTTTGAGAGTAGGAAATAACCTCATTACAAACCCTTCAGATGTAGCTGAATCATTGGGTCAATATTTCTCCAACATTTCTAGCCCAAAAAACTATTCTAGTGAATTCCAAAGAATCAGGAACACTCAGGTCAATCTGAATCTATCTGGTGATAACCGGGAGGCATACAATGCAAGATTCTCTCTTCAAGAACTACATGAAGCGCTCTCTTCAACAGATGACACTTCTCCTGGTGAAGATACTATTTTATATATAATGCTTAGGAAGCTACCTGAAGAGGCCAAACGCTACCTTCTTAAGATCATTAATAAGATTTGGGAGACTGGAGTTATGCCGAGATCCTGGAAAATTTCTATCATAATCCCCGTTCAAAAACCAAATAAAGATCCCCAACAAAGTTCAAGTTATAGACCTATAGCACTAACAAGCCGTGTTTGCAAGTTAATGGAAAAAATGATAAATTATCGCTTGGTATGGCACTTAGAATCAAATAAGCTTCTCTCTCCTTTCCAATTTGGGTTTCGTAAAAATAGGTCTACCCTCGACCCACTTATGAGACACTCCAACCAAATTCAGCAGGGTTTTGTCAATCAGTGTCAGACAATAGGGGTCTTCTTTGATTTAGAGAAAGCTTATTACACTACTTGGCGTAATGGAATTCTAAAACAACTACAGAAAATGGGTATTAAGGGCAACTTAATTCGGTTCATTCATTCCTTCCTATCCGAGAGATTAATAAAAGTGAGAGTAGGGAACTTTCTGTCGTCCCCTTTCAAACAAGAGGAAGGTGTTCCACAAGGAAGTGTTCTCAGTGTGACCCTCTTTGCTGTCGCCATAAATAGCATCTTGGATGAAGTTCCAAGCCCAGTTCTAGCTTCATTGTTTGTGGATGATTTGGCCATTTATTGCACTGCGTACGATGCTACATCTGCATGCCGATATCTACAGAAAGCTATTGATTCTGTCTCCAAATGGGCCAGGCTAAATGGTTTTAAATTTTCAGCCATTAAGAGTGTTGCTATCCGCTTTTCAAGGAGCAGGCGTAAAGAGGTTATACCTAATTTAAAACTCGAGGGATCTATTTTACCATATGCTGCCGATGTCAAATTTTTGGGAATGACTTTTGACTCAAAACTCACATGGACCAAACATATTGATAACCTTAAATGTAAAATTAAAGCATCTTTTAATCTTTTGAAAGTAGTCTCTTGATATGAGTGGGGAGCTGACAAGAAATGTTTATTAAGACTTTATGATGCACTTTGTAGATCAAAGCTAGATTATGGGTGTCAGATTTATTCTTCAGCGTGCAAAAGCAAACTTAACGACCTCAATATTGTCCATAACATGGGATTACGAATTTGCTCTGGTGCATTCCGAACATCTCCTGTTGAGAGTCTGTATGTAGATACCCATCAACTGCCACTTGACTTACGACGGGAGGAACTGGGTCTGCGCTACATAATGCGCGTAAAAAGCAGTTCCGAAAATCCTTCCAATAAGGTCATTTGCCAACTTGACAACAGGAAATTTAAACAAAGGTCATCTGTCCCCTTCCAGATAAGGCTACATCAAGAAGTGAATAATGATACTCTAAAAAATCAGAATGTTTCTCAGTTAGTTGCCTCCAGATTCCCCCCATGGCTTATCCCTAAAGCAAAAGTTTGTAACAAAACTATGGTCAAGAAGAACCTTTCTGATAAAATGACAAAGAGTTTATTCTTAGAACATGATGTAAACTCATGATGGTGCGTATAAGATTTATACAGACGGTTCCAAGTCAAGAGAGGGAGTTGGGCTAGCCGTAATTACAGAAGACACTTGTGAGGCTGCAAAACTACCAAATTCGGCTACAGTATATACAGCAGAACTTTCTGCCATTAATAGAGCGTTAACTATTGTTCATCGTACCGAGAAGAAGAAATTTGTTATATATTCGGATTCTAAAAGTGTTTTGGAGAGTCTTAATATTTGTAATACATCACATCCTTTGATTCTCCAAGCTCAAGAGTGGCTGTTTCGAATTTCTTGCAAACACAAAGCTGTTTCGTTCAGCTGGGTTCCTGCCCATGTAGGGATCAAAGGTAATGAAAAAGCTGATAGAGCGCAAAAAAGAGTATGTAATAAAAGATCACTGGATATCCATGAAGTTCCATACATTGATATGAAGTCTCCTATTCGAAGCTATATCCGCCACAAATGGCAGGAGCGATGGTCCTCAAACCTTGCCAGAAACAAGAAGCTGAAGGCAATCAGACCTAATTTGAATTTTTGGCAGTCTTCGTTTCATAGAGACAGGAGGACCGAGATTGTTTTAACGAGACTTCGTATTGGCCATTCCCGATTGACACACAGCTTTATACTTGAAGGAAGTGAGGCTCCAGTCTGTGCTCGCTGTGACTGCCTGTTGACAGTTGAGCATATTCTGGTTGTTGCCCAGTGTATGGTGCGCCCGCAGGAAATTCGGACTTTCAGGGAAACAACTTTCTTATATTTTGGGAGATGATGTTGATATCAATAATCTTGTAAAGTTCTTAAAAGAGATTGATATTTACTATAAAATTTGACTTATTTTAATAATATTCAATTTTACCTTTCACCTAATACACACAAGTGTATGCAGTTATACTTTTAATTGTATTTTAATATAAAATAATTATATTCTTTTTATTTTATTTATTTTTTTAATGAAATAAGGTTTTAAGTTTCATTCACATCAGATTATCATCATGTTCAATTACATTTCATTAATTATCAGATTATTTATTTCATTCCATTACGGCGCTGAATGACCATTATAGGTCCCAGTGCTTGGGCTTGTCCCTAAATTTCATAATCCATCCATCCATCCATATATAATTCTGTGCAGTAGCCATTTTCTTTGCTACGTCTGTCATATCAGTCTCCATTAAAACATTTCTTTAGTTTCATTACATTTCTCGTCTCTGTAATATAAAATGTCACAACAAAGATAAAAGTGGGGTAGGCCTATGGTTTAAGTGGGAATCGAGGTAATTCTACAGAATAGTTCCGCACTGACTGCAAGGAACGTAACCGCGGATACGACATCCACTAGGGATTGGGGCGTCCAATGTATTTCGCCATGTTTAATACTGGCCCCCGGGGGTTAATTACAGTCGTCCGAATAAATATTACTTAAAATTCTTGTTCAGGAGGTAAAACTGCATAGAAAACCGCAACTGCCATAGTCTAGGCCGCCGCGGAGTAGTACCGTATATCTACCTTATGGCGATGTATAATACAAAGATAGAGAAATGTACGTTTACACTTACTGACAAATACAAACCGTTTAGTCAAATATTCATTTGAGACAAATTTTGTGACATACTTTACATGTACGTATATCAAACGTAACAAGTGTGGATGAGGCCAAAGATTGTAAGGAATACCTTAGCGTTCGCTTAGAAGCAACAAACCGTAGATTGAGGGGAAAATTAACGATTGCGGGGCGACATCCCAAGAGAAAATTAACGAGTGAGGGGAGGAGAGGAGCATCCTACGGCTATATTACAGACGGTTTCGTTTTTCATTTCATGGGTCTACTCCTGCGCGCACGTCATGAGCATAGTTAACACCCCCAATATCGTTGGCTTCTTGTGATAAATATTAAACAACGTCTTCAATAACACACACACACACACACACACACACACACACACACACACACACACACACACACACACACATATATATATATATATATATATATATATATATATATATATATATATATATATATATATATATATATATATATATAAACAGCAGAAACAAACGAGAGACGATATTTTGTCAAACAGTCCACTCAGATTGAAGCGAACGAACTATAAGCTTTCAGTGACAGTGATTTATCTCGTAACATGGCCCAGACCACACTTAGACCTATGCGATGAAACGGTCCAATTCACAATATCTACGTCCGTATAACGAAAAGTAACCTTTAATATTTTTTACCACTAAAACATGAATCGTGGACTAATGAAGCTAGACCTAGGCTACTGATGCGCCAGTTGTACTGGCCTTCTGTTGACCACGGATTTTTTATGTAACTTTTATTTATTCATTCTAATTATTATCATTCCAATGCCCAATAAAGGAAAAATGTGTCTAGGTTAGCCTTTTATACTGTGTATATGCCATCAACATTGAGGATGATAGGAAGTCATAGACAACAATATTTCTTCCATGTTTCGAATATTAACCTACTCATGTAATTCACATGCAAGAAATAATCAAAATACATCTTATATTAACTCGTAAATGAGATAGGAAAAATAATTGTTTAAAACAAGTCCCATCGTTCGTGTGAATTTGGCCTGAGTATAGTTTGTTACAAGCTTGTGCTAGAATTGTTGTATTATCGACAAAATCGGCATGTTGATGACCTCAATAAGGTGTGTGTTTTGTATGTAGAATCATTCAGCTGTATTACTGATGCATCTTTAACACAGTAAGCCTACGGTGTAGGACACTTAGATTTCAACCAATCGTAGAACATACTACGTTGGTGCGTGAACAGATAAGATGAATAGACCAAATTAGTGTGAAAACCCCCAACCACTATCCATGAAAAGTTTAGCTTTGGGTAAAATTTTTAGTAGACAGCGGATAATTAGGTGTAGCTGTCTCATGTAACCTAATATAAAATACAGTGCGCAACAATTTATTAATATTTGCCAGTCTCTCGTGTAATGAACGCAACGTTTACCTTTACAGACATAACTTAAAGATGTGGTTGCTATACAATATTTCCAGGAACGTTGCAGTATTACGTATATGTTGCATTTATGTTTGATGGGACAAGTGCACTGATATTGCATATTCTAGTAGATCAGCAGCATTTTGTCTGGGCAGTATTTGTACGGACGACAACCAATTCTTGCGAAAGCGAGTACGCTTTTACAGCGAGTCAGAAATGGCTTGGGGTGGTGGTAACAAGAGGCCAGATGGAGGTATCAGAGGGATGGGCGTGTTAAGGCGGTCTAATTACGCGGTACAATTAGCTATAACAACACGCTGTTTTTTTTTGTATGACAGACATGAACGTGTGAGACAACTGTCCCACCGTATTCAACACGTATTTTAGTTATATTTTGTTACTTGGTGCAGTCTTATGGTAGGATGTGTATGTATGTATGTATGTATGTATGATATATATATATATATATATATATATATATATATATATATATATATATATATATATATGTGTGTGTGTGTGGTGTGTGTGTTGACAATATGTAGCCGGAAAATGTGTGTGTGAGAGAGAGAGGGAGAGAGAGAGAGAGAGTGAGAGAGAGAAATAGACTTATATCGAAGTGACAACAAACCAGCGAAGGAATCTACAGAAAAGGCGTCCTAACTTTTTCCGTAGGCCTCAGCATGCCGTGAGGAGATATGGAATATCTGGGCTTCGCGGAACAGCCAGTGTCCTTTTCAGGATTCAGTCAGGAGAGTCACTCAAAGTCCGTTGGAGGGATGTGTCAATTTCAGGAGGCTCCTTCCGTCCTTTTTTCCAATAGACGATTTTTTTTTTTTTTTCGGGGGAGCTGGACAGGGCGTTTGACGGAGGGCTTCCCAATCATTCCTGTGATTTTCTGAAAAACTAGTTTTGCTTTCGTTGCGGGATTTTTTTTTTTTTTTTTTTTTGCTTATCCATTTATCTGTAATGTTTATTTTCTGTAGGTTTGTTATGTAGGAATTATTTCTGCAAGACTTTTGTTGTTACTTAAATATTTATTCATTCATTTATTCACATTGATTCGGGTACTGCAGATCGTGTATTATATAATTTCCCGAAAGATACTTTTGCATGAAATGTACTACTCTCGTAATTTTGTTTGTTTGTCAGCTCGTAAAGCATTGCATCGTTAGTTCTGAATAAAAGATATTTAACTGTACGTAAAAATGAATTCCTTACATGTACGATTATTGTAGTAACTTCATGTAACAAGCGTCATTAGTTCCTCGTTGGACGAGTGGGTTGCGTGCTTGCCTACCGATTCGTTAGTATCGAGTTCGATTCCCCGCTCTGCTAACGTGGAATCAGAGGAATTTCTTTCGTGTGATTAGAAATTAATTTCTCTCTCTAATGAGGTTCGTATCCCATAAAAAGCTATAGGTCCCGTTGCTAGGTATCCAGGGATCAAGTAAAGATAAGCACTCCTGGGGTGCTTATCTTTACTTGGTCCATATTGGGGAGTGCTTATCTTTACTTGCTCTATTTAGAAATACCCGATGTTTTAACGATTTGTTTTCAGTTTTCATTGTTAAATCACTGCTTGTTTTTGTTTCGAAACATATACTTAGATAGTAATCTTTAACAAGTTGGTTTCTGTTAATTGTTAGTAAAACAGTTTCCTATTTGAGAAAATAGTCGATCGTTGAACTTTCGTTTGTGTTAATTCAACATTTTACTTTAGTACAAAATATAGAGCCTCCAAACATGGACTGTTCTCTATATGAACAAATCATTAAGCCATTGGTTCTTAGCCAAGTAAAATATATATAATCCTTCGGGCCAGCCCTAGGATAGCTGTTAATCAGCTCACTGGACTGGTAAAACTAAGATATACTTTACTTAACACGTGTCATTTGCTGACATTAATTGTTACAGTGTTCATGTGTAGGTAATGTATACCAAAGCTAACGTTTCTTTAATTTATGAGTGAAATTCATAGTCGATCTCGGTTTTAGACACACCAACACAATATCAACCTCTGTAAGGTTCTCTGTGGTTGGCTAGCGCAAATTTGTTCAGTTATAGTACCATAGACTTATTGATTTATTATATACATATAAAATTCGTCCAAACGTTTAGCAACACCGTGATTAAGGGGCAAATCTCAGCTAACCCACTAGTTTAACCCTTATTCCAATGGAGAAGGTAATAAGGGTTATCCCTGTAACAGTATTTTGTGGTTTATGGTATAGGAAATTTAATTTTAAATGTCTACTAATTAAGTGTGAAATTTATGAATGATCCCTTCTTTCCTGCTCCAGTGTTCCCAGTTGTTCTTAAAACCTTTCATTCCTCAAGGACTGATGTCTAACTTTTTTTTAACACTCTGTTAGTTTCCTATTTGGTGGTCTCCGAATGGAAAGAATGGTACAATATTTTCAGATATGTTTTTTTATATTTGTTTGTTGTTGTGGGAGTGAGTGACCTCTTGCAACCATGCATTTTCGACTTCGTTAAAAACAATTGCCTTTCGTCCGATTACGAATTGAAATTATACTATTACCTCAGATAGAAAAAGGTTGATATGACAACGTGTTCCACAGCAGGTTTTTCTCTTACGGTTGTGCACCTCAGTAAAATGAAATAAAAGATATCAACATTCTCTCTCTCTCTCTCTCTCTCTCTCTCTCTCTCTCTCTCTCTCTCTCTCTCTCTCTCTCTCTCTCTCTCTGTTGCCTTGTCCACTCTTCAGTGTCTGCCAGTCTGTCTATCTAGGTAAATACTCAATAACCCTCACCTTGCTCCAGTTCATCCGTGGAATTCTTGGTACATCATTTCATCTTGTAGCCTCGTTGACGAAAATAGATTTTCCCAGCGGCATATTTGACCGCCGGTTCTGTCACAGAGACGAGAGCGCTGTATAATTAATATTTTTGTCACATGAGCTGAGGGGCAGCGGGAGACAACTGGGCTAGGCTTTTCCTTTGCATATTATATGTGCATGAAATGTCAAAGATTTCCCTTCACGTCAATGAGGAGAGAGAGAGAGAGAGAGAGAGAGAGAGAGAGAGAGAGAGAGAGAGAGAGAGAGAGAGGAAGACGATTGAAAGTTAAACAAATTTTTTTTTATCCTATTATGAATCTGATATAAGTTGCTTATGTTTGGTATTATAAGACTTCCGCTGTTTCTATAAATATGAAGACCTATTTTGCGTACAGTGTACATACAAACACACCCAGACATATGTTTCTCTCTCTCTCTCTCTCTCTCTCTCTCTCTCTCTCTCTCTCTCTCTCCTACACCTGCAACATAAATGTACATACATATATCTTTTGAGTACGTATTATGAGTGTCTACTTATGTGAAAACCTACGCATTCGTTAACAAATGTTTCATGTTTAATCCAGATAAACAAACGACGTATCACTCTGTAAATTCGAATTTCTGACAGTACGTTTTCACACTGTAAATTCGAATTTCTGACAGCACGATTTATTCAGATGTAAATGAAAAAATTTAGGAGTGATTCGCTTCCCTCGATCCAAAGCCTGCATCAGTAATTTTGGCGTATTTATGTACACATATTCTATGAAATATTATATTTCTTAAATCTGTCAAGTTTAGAAGGTTTAGGTGGATAAAAGCAGCAAAGTCTATATACACTCTCTCTCTCTCTCTCTCTCTCTCTCTCTCTCTCTCTCTATATATATATATAATATATATATATATATATATATATATATATATATATATATATATATTATAGATTATATATATATATATATATTATTTTTATATTTTATATAATATATATATATATATTTTATATTTTATATATATATATATTATATTATATATATATATATATATATATATCTATATATATATATATATATATATATATATATATATATATATGAATGCACGCGCGCACGTGCACTATATATATTATATTATATACATATATATATGTAAATATATATATGTATAAAAAATATATATATATATATATATATTTATATATATATATATAAATATATATATACATATATATATACATATATATATATATATATATATATATATATATATATATACATATATACGTATATAGGCATTGCTTATATATTCAGACAGGTAAATAATTACATACACTTTTTTGTCTTTTTAGTCACCATTTACCTTTCATTAACCGTCACTTATTGACAGACTTTCATAAAAGAAAATCTCGAGATTTGTATTTGTTTTATGAAGGTCGGTTAATAAGTGACGGTTAATGAAAGGTAAATGGTGACTAAAGAGACATAAATGTGTATATATATCTACCTGTCTGATATAAACAATGTATATATAGACATATATATATATATATATATATATATATATATATATATATATATATATATATATATATATATATATATATGCATTGTTTATATATTTAAGTCTTTTTAGTCACCATTTACCTATAATCAACTTGCATAAAAGAATACAAATCTCGTGGCTACAGAAATTGTATTTCATGTTTGCTTGAGACTTCTAATAAATGTTTGCGAGCATGTCATAATCCCAGGATTGATAGAAAGTGTGTGTCTTCCCTCACTGACATCTCTTCTTATGAAGCTTTTATTTCACGCGCAGGGTATGAATTCGAAAGGACTTGATTTGAGCAGTCTCCAGTTTCTCCTTTTATTTATCTATTTTTTTTTCTTTTTTTTTTTTTTTTGCGTAATGTATCATGAATGTATATTCCCGGTTCTAGAAAAACAAAAAGTCAATCTTTGTTTTGTGTTTATATATTTATATTTGATTTTAGACGTGACTGACGTGGTCTTTATTGTATCGGAATTATTTCGAAATTTACCTTTATTCCTGTACATCGTTTGATCTGATCCAAACTTCTCGTTATTCAGGATTACTCTGTTATATTTAAGATTGTGTGTATTCGACTGCCGATTTCGTCCACGTTACTCCAAGTTTTATCTTATCTATTCCAGACGATACCAATCCAGACTTTTTCTTCATTATTCCAAGTACTGATTAGGCCTATCTTTCCAATCACGCTTTTTATTACGTCTTGGACAGTATTCGTCGATGCTCGGAGATTGGCTAAAAGAGATGAAAGCGTTAAACGTTCTCTTCTGTATTGACATCCCTCCTGTGTACAGAATAAATCTGAAAATGGTGAAATGCGTTTTTCATCTGGGCTCACCCAGTAGTGTGGGGCAGCGCCGTCAGTGTCCTCCATTATACAGTGCCCTAGCCGCAACCCCTTTCATTCCTTTTACTGTACCTCCGTTCACATTCTCGTTCTCCAATCTTACCATCCACCCTCTCCTAACAGTTGTTTCATAGTGAAACTGCGAGGTTTTCCTCCTATTACACCTTTCGAACTTTTTTTTTTTTTTTTTTTTTTTCCTATCAATTTCCGGTTCAACGCTAAATGACCACAAAGCTCCCAGCGCTTGGCCTTTGGCCTAGATTCTATGATCACCGCGGAAGCACCGGATTTCTGAATTCGACTGCCATTTTATTTTCGAATTCTAAAAGATTCTCACAGAATTTCACAACGACGGTACCAGCATCAATTCGACGCTATTCCCGCTGCTGCCTTTACAGTTAAAACTTTTGTTAGTGTCAATATTGACCTCATCTCTCTAACTACTCTGTGTGCCAGTTATGGGGCCGTGGGTGGCTGGGGGGGGGGGGGGGGGGGGGGGGGGGGGGGGATGTAAATACTGTATAAGGTATCAGAAGGTTATTTTTGTAAAGATATATACGTCGAGTCAGGCTGCATATCACGGCACATCATTGTAAATTGATATTGTATTGAAAGTGGAATACAGAACCTGTCTTTCCCACCGGAGGTTCAATAAATGTTTTGTGTTGATTTATTCCCTTTACGAATTATAATCCAAAGGTCAATCGCCTCAGTAGCGTGATCGGTATGGTCTTGACCTGCCGCCTCGGTGGCCGCGAGTTCGATTCTCGGGCATTCCACTGAGGAGTTAGAGATGTGTATTTCTGGTGATAGAACTTCACTCTCGACGTGGTTCGGAAGTCACGTAAAGCCGTTGATCCCGTTGCTGAATAACCACTGGTTCCATGCAACGTAAAAACACCATACAAACAAACAACAAAATAATCCAAAGGTCATTTGGCGAGTAGCATTTAAGGAAAGCCTGTAAGGCTCGTGCATATGTGAAAATATTAAACAGTAAATAAGTAAATATACACGCCTCATTTTATATAAACGTTACGCATGCAGAAATCAAAACATCACAGAATGCAAACTCCGTCTGGGGTTAGTGGCGTCAGTGCTCTTCACGCGGTACACGTAGGCATTACTTGAGGTTCTTTGCAGCGTCCCTTTGGCCCCTAGCTTCAACCCCTTTCATTCCTTTTACTGTACCCCCATTCATATTCATTCTCCCATCTTACTTTCCACTCTTTCCTAACAACTGTTTCACAGTGTAATTGCGAGGTTCTCCATTTTATATTCCATTTCATTCCATTCCATTCCATTCGACAGAGTGCATACAGCAGAAATCTCTGATTGAAACAGGTATCAAAGTAGTTCCACGCCTAGACCAGTGATAAAATATAAGTAATTTCTTGTCCCTTTCTAGGCCTGCCTCCTTTCACGACATCCATTCCAAAATCCTTTTTGGCGCCTCAGACATGAAAAGCCTAAGAAGAACGAATTCGGTGAGATGATTTCTCTCTAAAACCCTCAATGAACAGCAGAGCCTTTTTGGTATTCTGGTAGGCTAGTAGGGATGTGGTCAGCAGACCTCGCTTAAATGCGAGAATAGATTCAGGATAAAAACTTATCGTTGTGGGTTGCTCGAGGGAGCAAGAGCGGTGCTGGCATAAGGGTCTGCTTAATCTAAGGACTGCCAAGATAAGGGTTTACACTCCCGTAGGGGTTAGTACCGTGAGTGCGCCTCCCGGGTTGCGCTGTTGGAATTAAGGATCTTTGCTGCAACCACCTTTCATTCCTTTTACTATGCCTCCGTTTATATTCTCTTTATTCCATCTCACTTTCCACCCTCTCCCAACAATTGTTTCATAGCGCAAGTGCGAAGTTTTTCTCCTACACCTTTTTAGCCTTTTTATTCTCATTTTTCGCTTCAACACTGATTGACCTCATATATAGGTCCCCGCGCTTGGCCTTTTGCCTAATTTTTGTATATACTTTTCTATTCTAAAGACTTTCTAGATAATGGCTTACACCAAGAAGGAATAAGAGCCGCGGTTTTATCTTGAGGTCACCAGCGCTCAAAGCAAAGTGAACGTCATCAATATCAGATTAATTTCTTTAGGGGGGAAGGAAGTTTTGAATTTTTTAAAAGCCATCGGCAGTAGAGCCTCCTCTCGATGATGATATTTCAAAGTACTCAATGCAGCAGGATTAATCAGATTAGAAGGATAAAATTTGTTGACTCGGAGGCTATGAGTGGCTCTTGCTTGATTAAAAATTCTGAGGATAAAATAACATTCTTTTTAACTAGAGATTTGGCAAAATGGAAAGGAAATAACCTTTATCGGATAATTCAATTAGTAATTAGGCATCAAAGAGAGAGAGAGAGAGAGAGAACACTTCACATAGAATGTTTCCATGGCTTCCAGACTGCAATGCTTTTTTTGCACATTATATAAAGTTATATGATTTTGTCCGTGTACATGCATGCACATGAATGTGTGCATGCAGAGTTATTCACTCAAATTTATGTTGTGTTTATTTACAAGCTGTGGCCGTAAAACTGACACACACACACACACACACATATATATATATATATATATATATATATATATATATATATATATATATATATATATATATATATATATATATATATATATATATATATATATATATATATATATATATATATATATATATATATATATATATATATATTCATTCAAGACCCGTCCACTGCGAAAGACTACGCACAGACACACATACACACGCACATAAACAAAATCATAAAATCAGTTTCCACGCCTATCCATTTCATTGTAATAAAAAAGAAAGAAAAAAGAGCGGAAGCTATAGTCGACGGGCCTGCTATCATGCCCTCGAACAGTGGGGAAATATAAGGCATTTCTTCTCCCTTTAGGCCTATCTGTTCTCACCACTTCCATCCCAAAAGGCCCCGTTGTGGGCGGCCTAGGCTCCTCGCCTACAAAAGCCTTTAAAGGGAAAATGAACCACAAAAGCCTTAGAGGAAAATGAATTCAGGCGAATGATAGCCGCCCTCCCCCCCACACACCGACCTCAGCCATCGTGAATGAAGAGAGCCTTTTTGATATTCCGTGAGGCCGCAGACTCTGTGGTCAGCAAAATCTCTCTCTCTCTCTCTCTCTCCTCGGATGGAAGCAGTCTTTTTTTTTTTCTTCTATCTCGAATCATTTAAAGTAGTCCATCTTGCGTCAAGTATAACATTGAAAATACGTTACCCCATACTGCTTAAATCTCTCTCTCTCTCTCTCTCTCTCTCTCCTCTCTCTCTCTCTCTCTCCCCGGATGGAAAGTGGTTTTTTTTTTTTTTTTTTTTTTTTTTTTATTCGAGTCATTTAAACTAGTCTATTTTGCGTCAAGTATAACATTGAAAATACGTTCCCCATACTGGTTAAATCTCTCTCTCTCTCTCTCTCTCTCTCTCTCTCTCTCTCTCTCTTTAAAGCGAGAATACATTCCGGTTACAAGCCACCCGCCCCTCCCCCTCCCCCCCCCCCCCCCCCCCCCCTCCACCCACGCACACCCACATATCAAAGAAGGAATATCGAGTTACAGTTTTATTTCGAGGTCATTGGCACTCGCGCTAATGGGTTCCGGAGAATCGTCGTCGTCGATATGAGATCCGATTCTTTACGCCGGAAGGGAATTCGAGATTAGATCCCTTTAAAAGCCCTTTGCTGTAGTTGCTTCCACGTGGTGACTCTCTCTCTCTCTCTCTCTCTCTCTCTCTCTCTTTTGCGCATGGGATTGATCAGCTTTGATGGAGTTTAATTAACTTATTACCTCTGTCAATCTTATTTTATTTTATTATTTTTTTTATTTTTTGCCTAGGATTTGCTCAGGTTTGGAGTTGCATTAACTTATTATCTCTGTCAAGCTTATTTTATTTTATTTTATTATTTTTTCAATTTTTTGCCTGGGATTTGATAGTTCCATGGAGTTGCATTAACTTATTATCTCTGTCAAGCTTATTTTTTTTTTTTTTTTTTGCACTTGGGATTTGATCAGCTTTGATGGAGTTTAATTAACTTATTACCTCTGTCAAGCTTATTTTATTTTATTATTTTTTTTATTTTTTGCCTGGGATTTGATCAAGTTTGTTGGAGTTGCATTAACTTATTATCTCTGTCAAGCTTATATTATTTTTTATTATTTTTTTATTTTTTGCCTGGGATTTGATAAAGTTTGATGGAGTTGCATTAACTTATTACCGCTGTCAAGCTTATTTTATTATTTTTTTTTCACTTGGGATTTGATCAGCTTTGATGGAGTTTAATTAACTTCTTACCTCTGTCAAGCTTATTTTATTTTATTTTATTATTTTTTTTATTTTTTGCCTGGGATTTGATCAAGCTTGATGAGGTTGCATTAACTCATTACCTCTGTCAAGCTTATTTTATTTTATTTTATTATTTTTTAATTTTGCCAGGGATTTGGTCATGTTTGATGGAGTTGCATTAACTTATTACTTATGTCGAGCTTATTTATTTTATTTCATCATTTATTTTTTTGCCTGGGATTTGATCAAGTTTGACCGAGTTGCATTAACTTATTACCTCTGTCAAGCTTATTTATTTATTTTATTATTTTTTAATTTTTGCCTGGGATTTGGTCATGTTTGATGGAGTTGCATTAACTTATTACCTATGTCAAGCTTATTTAATTTAATTTTTTTTTTGCACCTGGGATTTGATCAGCTTTGATGTAGTTTAATTAACTTATTACCTCTGTCAATCTTATTTTATTTAATTTTATTATTTTTTTATTTTTTGCCTGGGATTTGATCAAGTTTGATGAAGTTGCATTAACTTATTACCTCTGTCAAGCTTATTTTATTTTATTTTTTTTGCACCTGGGATTTGATTAGCTTTGATGGAGTTTAATTAACTTATTACCTCTGTGAAGCTTATTTTATTTTATTTTATTATTTTTTTTATTTTTTGCCTGGGATTTGATCAAATTTGATGGAGTTGCATTAACTTGTTACCTCTGCCAGGCTTATCTTAGTCGATTAAAAGTACAAAATTTAAATTCCATTTATTTCATCGAAAGGTTTGATAGAAAGAAAGAAAGAAAGAAAGTAAAGAGGCAGTGCTTAAGATAATTCAGTTACGTACTTGTTAGATATTAAAGAGAGTATTGAGATAATTGTCTAAAATCGAGAGAGCGATATGTGCGTAGATATATCTTTTGAATAATAATAATAATAATAATAATAATAATAATAATAATAATAATAATAATAACTAATAATTAATAATAATAATAATAAGAAAATAGAATAATAATAATGAATAAATACGATAAAATGATAATAATAGTAATAATTAACACATGGGCAGTGCCAGTAATCAGATACAGCGCAGGAATAGTGGAATGGACGAAGGCAGAACTCCGCAGCATAGATCAGAAAACCAGGAAACATATGACAATACACAAAGCACTACACCCAAGAGCAAATACGGACAGACTATACATAACACGAAAGGAAGGAGGGAGAGGACTACTCAATATAGAGGACTGCGTCAACATCGAAAACAGAGCACTGGCACAATATCTGAAAACCAGTGAAGACGAGTGGCTAAAGAGTGCATGGGAAGAAGGACTAATAAAAGCAGACGAAGACCCAGAAATATACAGAGACAGGAGAAAGACAGAAAGAACAGAGGACTGGCACAACAAACAAATGCACGGACAATACATGAGACAGACTAAAGAACTAGCCAGCGATGACAATTGGCAATGGCTACAGAGGGGAGAGCTAAAGAAGGAAACTGAAGGAATGATAACAGCGGCACAAGATCAGGCCCTAAGAACCAGATATGTTCAAAGTACGATAGACGGAAATAACATCTCTCCCATATGTAGGAAGTGCAATACGAAAAGTGAAACCATAAACCACATAGCAAGTGAATGCCCGGCACTTGCACAGAACCAGTACAAAAAGAGGCATGATTCAGTAGCAAAAGCCCTCCACTGGAGCCTGTGCAAGAAACATCAGCTACCTTGCATAAATAAAAGTGGTACGAGCACCATCCTGAAGGAGTGATAGAAAACGATCACGCAAAGATCCTCTGGGACTATGGTATCAGAACGGATAGGGTGATACGTGCAAACAGACCAGACGTGACGTTGATTGACAAGGTCAAGAAGAAAGTATCACTCATTGATGTCGCAATACCATGGGACACCAGAGTTGAAGAGAAAGAGAGGGAAAAATTGGATAAGTATCAAGATCTGAAAATAGAAATAAGAAGGATATGGGATATGCCAGTGGAAATCGTACCCATAATCATAGGAGCACTAGGCACGATCCAAGATCCCTGAAAAGGAATCTAGAAAAACTAGAGGCTGAAGTAGCTCGGGCCTCATGCAGAAGAGTGTGATCCTAGAAACGGCACACATAGTAAGAAGAGTGATGGACTCCTAAGGAGGCAGGATGCAACCGGAACCCCACACTATAAATACCACCCAGTCGAATTGGAGGACTGTGATAGAGCAAAAAAAAAAAAAAAAAAAAAAAAAAAAAAAAAAAAAAAAAAAAATTGTGATATAATAATAATAATAATAATAATAATAATAATAATAATAATAATAAAAGTGGAATTTAACTTTCTGAAGTAACAAATGTAAAGGGTGGAATCCCAAATGAATTTGGGACACCTAAAAATGAAAGAAACCATGGAGCTGGGCAAGAGAGGGAAAGAAACAAGTGCAAGATTTCTCTCTCTCTCTCTCTCTCTCTCTCTCTCTCTCTCTCTCTCTCTCTCTCTACTTGGAATGCATTACCCGCTTCCTTCTCGAGATAAAGAAATAAGCTGAGACAGAATTCATATGAAGTCGCGACTTGATACATGCTGCGTTTCTTTGTCAAGCTGATGCTTAATTGCCTCTCTCTCTCTCTTCTCTCTCTCTCCTCTCTCTCTCTCTCTCTCTCTCTCATCTCAGATGTGAATATAATTAAAATTTTTCTCTCTACCCCTTTGTCTAGTTATTTTACTTGCAGGAATTATCAATCGTTACTTCTAGCTTTAATGTAACGTTATTCGCAATAAAACCTCTCTCTCTCTCTCTCTCTCTCTCTCTCTCTAAAACTCTCTCTATCCGTCTCTCTCTCGCTCTCATAAAAGGAATATCTTGCTCTCTCTCTATCTCTCAAATAAAAGGGAATATAACTAAAATGCTCTCTCTCTCTCTCTCTCTCTCTCTCTCTCTCCTCTCTCTACACAAAGGGAATATAACTAAAATTTCGACCCCTTTGTCTTATTCTATTTGCAGGAATTACCACCTGTTACTTCTAGTTTCAGTGTAACGTTATACGCGATACAACCATTCCTCTCTCTCCTCCTCTCTTCTCCCCTCTCCTCTCTCTCTCCTATCTTCTCTCTAGCTCATCACAAAAGGGAACTATAACTAAAATTTCGACCCCATCCTCTCTCTCTCTTTCTCTCTCTCTCTCTCTCTCTCTCTCTCTCTCTCTCTCTCTCTCTCACAAAGGGAATATAACTAAAATTTCGACCCCTTTGTCTTGTTATTTTATTTACAGGAATTACCACCTGTTACTTCTAGTTTCAGTGTAACGTTATACGCGATACAACCATTCCTCTCTCTCTCTCTCTCTCTCTCTCTCTCTCCTCTCTCTCTTGTGACTTAAATTCTCCATTCATACCGAAATTAGGCCTCTGTTTACTAAAGTCTTCAAAGTCGTATTTCCCTTGTGTTTCCAACTCACGCAACTTCATGACGAGGTTATGCCCGATCTCGCGAAGGGGAGAGGGGCAGAGTTATAGACTTGGCATGCAGTAGCTTCAGTTCACATAAACAATCTTCCGAGCGCCAGGGCCGGTGCTCGTTAATTGCAATAATTCGCCGAAGTTGCCAGCCGAACAGCTGCAGGCCGAAAATATCTGCAGTAGTCTGCAATTGCAACACATAATTAAGCTCGAACTCTTAATGAAGTTCATAAATCGGCCTCTTAGATCCCCACTTTTAACTAATAACGTGAGAAACTGGGGCGAACGCTTTAGAGATTAGGAATAAATATTGGGATTCACGCGCCAGCGGGCGAACATCTATGCGGGGTTTATAATA
>NC_087211.1:69130545-69140545 GCF_015104395.2 Macrobrachium nipponense | reverse complement strand
ATCACTATAAAAGCGTCCTACCGAATACATATACCAAAACTGGATAACACAGAGAAAACCAACACAGTTTTCCCCTGCGCAATCTCAACACGCAAAAATTTCGTGAAGCGTAGTTATGCCTGAAAATAAAGAGTGCCCGGATAAGTAGCTGTCAGCTAACAATGTAAACTCTCCGATTAGTACCCTAAACAATTTAATCACCCCACCGTATTACACCATGTGCCAATGACCAGTAAATACCACCATCCTTGTATACAACGCCCCTCAGTAACAATCTTTATATACGATAATAAACATTCGTATCCTATAACACTCATTCCATAACGCATTTTTAACACCTCACCAACCTTCATTAAAATAAACATTGCCACAAAATATGAACACCGAGTAGCACCTTTTACCTTCACCTGTGGTCGTAATATTAATCAATTCTTAATTTTACAGCCTTATGCCTTTACTCAACTCCTGTGAAGGAAAATTCTGATTAATACATATTCGGTTTATAACCAATCAACTACTCTTTGCAATAAAAAAAACCTAAGCACCTACTTCAACAGCACACACACAGTAATTAGAACGATACAGATACTACCTTAATATCCGCATAGCCCTCCACAAGAATTTCTACTCAACGCTGCGAGAAAGAACATCGGCAACAATGTTAACTTTTCCAGGGATATGTGAAAATTCCAAATTCCACTCCTGAAGCAGGAGACTCCACCGCATCAAACGTTGATTTTTATTCTTGTACCTGCTGATGAAGGTCAGGGGATTATGGTCCGTCATAATCTTTATAGGAGTTCCTGTGGAAGAGAGATAAACCTGGAAATGATTAATGGCTAGTAGTACAGCAAGAGTCTCCTTCTCCACAGTAGAATATTTACGTTGGGCAGAGGACAACTTTTTTGAAAAGAATGCGACAGGGTGGGAAATTCCCTGTTCGTCATTCTGCAATAACACCGCCCCTACTCCAACGTCACTTGCATCCGTGGCGAGAGAAAAAGGAAGGTCAAAATCAGGAGCTCTCAAGACAGGATAATTAAGAAGTACCCTTTTCAAATTATCAAAAGCCCTTTGTGCTTCATCAGTCCAGACAAAAATTACCTTCTTTCTTAGGAGATTCGTTAAAGGGTCGGCGATGTCAGAAAAATTCTTAACGAACCTCCTGTAATACCCAACTTAATCCAAGGAATTTTCTGACATCTCTCCGACACCTAGGAATTAACATTTTTTCAATACAATCAACGTTAGCTTGTTTTGGAGCAACCTTACCATCACCAATTTCATGACCTAAATATACGACCTTTGCTTTTGCAAATTCACTTTTCTTTAAATTAATCACCAAACCAGCTTTCTTCAATATTTCAAACAAGGCCTTAATACGCTTTAAATGTGTTTCCCAATCATCACTATAAATAACAATGTCATCAATATAAAACGACGCACCCTTCCAAACCGTACACCAACGTATTCATCAACCTTTGAAAAGTAGCGGCTGCATTTTTCATACCAAACGGCATCACACGACATTGAAACAACCCTTGAGGTGTTACGAAGGCTGACAAGCCCTTGGCAAACTGCTTTCGTTTCGACAAAGGAACTTGCCAATACCCTTTTAATAAATCAAATTTACTTATATATTTAGATTTACCCATCCGATCAATGCAATCTTCAATACGTGGTAATGGATAACAATCAGATTTAGTCAACTCATTAATCCTTCTATAGTCAATGCATAACCTAAAATCTCCATCGGGTTTCTTTACCAATACAACAGGAGATGACCAAGGACTTTGACTATGCTCAATTAGACCGTGTTTAACATATAATCAACCTCCTTAGCAACAACTTCACTCTGAAAGGATTTAACCTGTAAGAGATTGTTTCACAGGAACGTGGCATTACCTACGTCCACATCATGTTCAAGGACTGATGTCCTTCCTGGGACATCTGAAAACAATTGTTTATAATCACACCAACTTCTTCAGAGACCTACGTTTCTCATAACACCAAATGAAGAAATTGGGAACTATCAAAATTTTCCTAAAGAAGTCATATTACCTGATGGCCAGTTACCATCATTACCATATTTATTCTCATTACGTTCTTCCTCTGAAAAGGAATAAAGGTTATTATTACATGTAATAATCTCTCCAATTGTTGCCACAGAAATACCTTTCTCCCGTTCCATATATGCCTTCAACATATTTATATGACAAAGCTGAAAAGGTTTCCTTCTCTCAGGAGTCTCTACTAAATAATTAACATCACTAATTTTTTTCAAAATTTTCCAAGGACCTGAAAATGAAGCTTTTAATGGATTACCAGGAAAAGGTAACAACACCAACACCTTGTCGCCTTCAGCGAAGTACGAGTCTTGGTTTTCCTGTCAAAAAAGTACTTCATTCTTCTTTGACTACACAACATATTTTCACGAGCAAATTCCCAAGCCTTCATCATTTATCACCCAAATTAGTCATGTAATCCAACAAATTAATATCAGGAATGTCACCTTCCCATGACTCTCTTACGACATCAAGAGGACCACGAACACAATGTCCGAAAACCAAATTGAAAGGAGACAAACCTAATGATTGACTTGGAGCCGACCGAAAAGCAAACAAGAGATATGGTAATTCTTTATCCCACTCAGAACCGTGACTTAAACTATATTTCCTAATCATCGATTCATGGTTTGATGAAACCTCTCCAGAGCACCCTGACTTTCAGGATGATAAGGAGATGAAGTCACATGTTTAATACCTAACTCTGCCATTTTCTCTTTAAAATACTTGCTGACGAAATTAGTACCACAGTCTGATGAATTATCTTAGGCATCCCAAACCTGGTGAAGAAATCAATTAATACATCTACAATCTTAACACTTTTTAATGGTACGTAGTGGTATTGCCTCAGGATATCGAGACATTTTATCCATAATAGTAAAATATATTCATTACCACTACGTGTCTTGGGCATGGTCCAACAACATCAATAATTACCTCTTTAAAAGGTTCAGAAACAAGGGGGATAGGACATAGAGGTGCTTTTGGTATAGACTGATTGGGCTTACCCACCTTCTGACAAACGTCACAACTATTGACAAACGTTTTTTTAGTCTGCCTTCAACTTGGGCCAATAATAATTCATAAGCAACTTCCCCGAAGTCTTATGAATGCCAAAATGACCAGCCAAACCACTGTCATGTGCTAATGATATTAACTCATTCCTGTAAACAAAGGTACCATTATCTGTTTTCAAAATTTCATGATCAATATTATCAGCCTCCATAGGCCTACTCAACCTATATAAAATATTATTAATTATCTTAAATCTTGGAACAGTTACATCAGACACCTCACCTGACTCAATGGGGAGATCCCGAAAATCCTTTTCTGAGCTTTAATAAGCTCTTCAGTAGACCATTCAATTTGTCCTTCAAATCCCAATATCTCCTACAACTACGCTCATCACTACGTTCTAAACTACTCAAATCTACATCTGTTGCTGACTCTGCAGCGTCAACTAACACTAGCTCTAGAACGTAACTACTGCAATTTCATTATTTATCAAAATTGGATTATGTTTATTTATAAGCCACATCATTTCCTACCACTACATCCACGTCCTTAACAGGAAACTTATTCACAATGGCCAATTTTCAATATTCCTGAAAAGGAAGGACATTTTAAATGGAAATTACCGATCGGATAGGACTCGACCGAATCGGGAAAAACCAGACAACAACACAAACTCTTCGTAATCATGGACAAAATCGCTAGGTAATGCTTCTCGTAAAATCAACGACTGAGCGGCACCAGTGTCTCGCAAAATACGAACCTCTTTAACTTTGGATGAATTCACAGACGAGACACTACCATGGGACAAATACCTGTTAAAGCAATTGGATAGTCATTGTTCAGCCGTTCTCGTTTGGACGGGGATCGCTCTCTCTTTTCAATGCCCATAACTGGTCTACCATTAGCTTGCAGGGACTTCTTGAAGGCAAAACACTGACTTTTTTACATGGCCCTTTTTATTACAAAAGAAGCATGTCATGCCTCTCAACTTTTCCGGATTATAAACATTATACCCCCTGTTACCACTATTTTTTTTTTTTCTTTAAGTTTTTATTCAATAAATTATTTTACAAAACATTACAATACAAATCCAGAAACTACATATATTTCCATCTAAAATACATTGCATTTAATGTTACAAAAATTCTTGTGAAATATTTTAACAATTTCTCTTTCAAAATGGCCTTGATATCTCTCTGGTTTTTTTATAATCGAAGCTTTTATTCTAGTTTATAATCAAACGTTCAGGCACATTCTTGTCTTGAACAACCATATATTTACAATATAACTTGACAAAATTAAAGTTGCAGTGTTCCTTTGTTTTTACCTCGATGACTCTGGGAAATCAAAATACATAATTCTAATGAAATTGCAGTGAATAAAATTACAAAATAGCTTCAAAACTCCTTTTAAACCATATTATTACATTGGCAATTCTCTTGCAGAAATATACCATATGAATATTTGATTTCCTCAGCATCACAAAAACTGGCAATGAGAATCTTGAATTATTTTCATTTCTTTTAACCTTTTTTTATTGGTAATATTTCGTGAATATATATATATTCCCTTCCCTATCAGCAGCAGAAAGAAATTTCATGTTGATGTTTTCCCAAATCAGAGGCCAATTATAAAGGGGGTATCTACTCTCAACAGTTGGCTGTACCTTTGGCAATAAGTTCACATATATAGTTCTCGATTTAAGAAAAGGAAAAATTCTGAAATGGCTTTTACATTTCCTAACTGTTACTAAGACCTCAAGAATACATAGGTGCCATTACACATGAATTGTCTCTTTGTGTTGAATTTTCCGGTAAACAAGCCCTTCATATGTGATTGTTATAATAATTGACATAAAATTGTATTTCTCCTCACAGTGTAACTTTAAGAAAGAGGCAGCTAGAATACTTTGTGTCTTCCATAAAAGACTTAACATTCTATCCCTCCTTCAATCTTTGACTTTGTTAAAGTGTCTCTTTTAATGAATTCACATTTTTTCCCTTTTTCCAAATGTAAAAGAAAATTTCTTTACTTATTAGTTTTGCATATTTGACAGGCAAAGGGTAAATATGGGAAACATACCATGTTCTTTGAAAAAATCAAGGTATTGACAATAATAGCTTTTTGATGAAATGTAAGTCTTCTGTTGTGAAAGCTCGCCAAAGTATTCTTAATTTTACATAATATATTTGTCCACGAAGAATTAACAGCCATTTCGTAATTATCAGAAATAGAATTCCCAAAGTTGTAAAAGAACCTGTATATCCTTGAAGCCATGATAAAGGCCAAACAGACCTATCACCCCATGGGCCTAATCCAAATATTTTCGTCTTATTTTTATTTAGCATGCAACGTGGCTGCTTCAAATTTAGACACTAATGTGCTAATCTCCAAAATTCCCTTGTCACTGGCAACGAAAATATTTGTATCATCGGCAAACCCAAGAATTTTTAAGGTGGTTATCATTTGGTAAGGGCAAGTGTTCAATACAACTATTTCTTTTTATAGCAAGATACAGAGGTTCCTGGAAAACAGCATAAAGGAGCATAGAAAGAGGGCAGCCTTGTCGGACTCCCCTCTCCACACTAAAGTATTTACCAATGTTACCATTAACAATGCAACAACTTCCAATATTCGTGTACAATATCTTAATGCAGAAATCAGTTCATCACAAAACCTAGTCTTTCAAGAATCCGAAGTACAAAATTAATATCAACACGGTCAAATGCTTTCGACCAATCAAGATTTAAAATAGCACCTTGAACTCTTTTCTTACTACAATAATACACAATATCTCTAATTAAAGTATTACATGTATTTATGGATCTTCCATGGCACACAAAATTGCTTCGGGACTGATAAGGTTAAAGATAACTGTTTGCATTCTTTTCGCCCATTATCTTAGCAAGTATCTTATACAGTCACCAGCACAACAATGAAATTGGTCTCCCAATTTAGTCAAACACTATCATCGGTGCCTTTCGATATGAGAGTGACCAATGCAATACTCTGACTCTTGGAGAGAGTTTTCATTTCTATAATATTTTCAAGCAATAGCTTTAGTTCATCCTTAATATCTTCCCAGAATACCTTATAAAATTCTATTGGGATGCCATCTATACCAGGACATTTATTGTTAGCAATGGAACGAATAACATCACGTATCTCTCTGAGAGATATATTCTTATGAAAAAACATCATTATCAGAATCAGTCAATTTTTTCTCTACAAACTGCATAAAGAAGTTTTGCATAGGTACATCACAAATGTTTTTCCGGTAAAGTTTTTGGTAATACCTGAACACATAGTGTTCAATGGCCTGGCTATTTGTGAGAACAGTACTTCATCAAGATTCGGAATTATGTTTCGTTTCTGCGAACTATTTCTGTCACGACCTTTTTACTATTTATTGCTCTTTGCTGTCCAAGAAGGTAAGAGGAGGCTTTTTCCCCTTCAATCCTGTCTTGAATTCTCGATCGTACTTTAACCCCTTCTAAAATCTGAGATTTTAGATTGTTTATTCTGTCTTTGAGAATAGTAATATCTGCATAATCTGAGTTTCCTGACACATTAAGTTTCATGTTGTATTGTTTCCTTAGTTTTGCTTCAAAATAATTGATGACCCAAACTTCTGCCTGCTAATCCTTTTACCTTCTCTGACGAAAAATTGTTTTATTTCTGGTTTCACCAAATCATTCCACCCCAATTACTGATATGATAGAAATTCCTTTTACGTGTTTTCAAGAATGTCCACAACCTCCTAAACTTTTCTTTAATTTCCTCGTCTTTTAGTAAACTAGTATTAAGTTTCCAAAATGAGTTTCCAATACTAATGTTTGGATTAATCTTAATTTTGCAATGACAGCGGAATGATCAGAAAATGACACAGGTAGCATTTCGCTTGAAATTACATTGTCTTTGAGCGTTTGGCAGTACAATCTATCAATGCGCGAACCGTAGTTTGTGCGTACATAAGTATACTGGGGTTCCTGTATAAAACAAAAACCATACATCATTAAACCTAAGGGTCCTAATTAATCTGAGCAGTGATTTCGACACGTTTGATTCACTATTATTAGAATTGTCTCTAGGACTCAAAACACAGTTCCAGTCACCTCCCATAATAGTATGGCTATTATCATACCGTAAGTAGTAGGGCAATTCCTTGTCAAAAAGCTCTTCCCGTTCCCTTGCATGATTATGACCTGAAGGAGCATAAATGTTAACAATACGAATCTTACTACCATTCACCTCACCATGTACGAACATATTCTAGAATCTCCACTTCTTTCAACATGCTTAATTACAAAATCTAAAGTTTTCTTGATGAGAATACAGGTTCCACCTTTACGACAAATGGCTGGATTGAAAATTACATTATACCTGTATGACAAAAACTCTATATCTTTAATATCTTTAACATTGTGTTCTTGGACTAAAAGAATGTCTATTTTGTTAAAGGTGTTAAAATGAGTGTAGCATCTCTTGTTTCATTCTATCATTAATACCGTTAATATTAAGGGTGGCTATCCTAATGAATGTTAGTTATTATGAGGATTTTTCTTTTAACTCTTTTTTGTTGCATTTTTACGTTGCTTTCGCTTTTTGTTTTACTTTCATGTTTTCTACAATGCTTGAATTACAGTCCGACTCATCGGTCACTGTTGTTTCATTATCATTATTACATTTTTGACCTGCTGGTATTTCATTTTCTATTGAGCGAACAACTTTCTTGTTCTGACATCGTGTCATTAGCACCTTTATAATAATTGGAACTATTAAAGGGTGGTAACATTAAATCGCCTGTTGGTTTGTTATATCATCTTGACTTCTGGAGGGGATGATGGAGCTAAATAATCTTGACTCATAGGATGCGCTGTGTCGGTGTTACTTCTGTCTTCGTCAACGTTGCCTTCAAAAATGTCTTGATTCTTCCATGATGTCACAAGCTCTCATATCATTCTCACTAGGTGAAGCTTCGACAGGATTACTGTCGGGCGAACAAACGTTCGCCTCCTCGGATATTGTTCCGTAGGTTGCAACAAGAGGGTACTGCATCAGTCTCAGTAGTTCGTTGTACGATGAAGCAACTTGCATTCAATACGTCTGTCCCACCATTAAGCTCTAAGGTCCCATTTATAGGGGCCAAACTGTTTTCTTCAGATACAGTTGGAGGAATGTCAATGTCATCTCGCAGGTCAATCAAATGGCAAGTCTCCATCAGCGTTTCGGATTCCGTTTGCAAGTCTGGTTGGCCGTTGGATGCTGGGTTACTTCCGACTTCGACAGGACGGTCAATTATAGAAGTGTTTTGGGGCATCCCTTCACAAGTTCGAACGTCTACTGGGTCCTGGCGGCTTACTGGCATTTCATTTCCTTTATTTTCTTGATTGCCAGATAAATGAGGGAAGTCTACTTCACTAATGATATTAGTCTTGGGTTAATTCCAACTTCACATTCATTAGCAAAATGGCTGGTTTGCCCACAAAGTCTACAAGTTTTAGTCTGCCCTTTATAGTAATATATGATATAAACCTTGGCACATTCAACATATAAGAAGGAAGGAATCTGTCGATTAATATCCATAGAAACTGTTCTGACACCATTATCAATACCTTTGTATCTTCCCAGACTTCGAGTGTTCTTCTTCACATAACTCACTGGTTCCGTATCTGGAAAGAATGTCATTCAGCATAAAGTCAGTCATTTCAAAAGGACACATTTCGCACTGTTACATAGACCTGTAAGTTGACAAATCCTCAACTCGGATTTTTAGGTCGTCTCTTACACTGATTTCTTTGCCACCGAAATCTTCACAAATGTTTTCATATTCTCTCTTGAGCTTAATTTAACAATTAATCTAGTTTTCCCCAAATCTGCAATGCCCTCAATTTCATCGTCCTGTATACGTAAAGTATCATCAAGAATTAAGGGAATGTCGTCTTCATAAATTGCACCCACTAAGTATCTAATACCTATGGTATTAATTCTTTTCAACCTTGGCGCATTCATTCTGGAGACAGAAAACGGAAGTCACTGCGTCTGGTTTTCGCTGGGCACAAAAGACTGTGCGTCGTCGCCAACTTTACTACTCGCTAAAGTTGGCTATAGAGACGCCTCGAGCATAGCCGAGGGCATATGGTTTTCCCGGCCAGGAAACCGGGGCAATGAGTCCTGCTGTTTTGCACCTAAATAAATGCTAAGTTCACATTCCTACTTTACTTAAAGGAGGGGCAAAATAGTCACTGCATGTTCACACACCTGCGAGTACATTTAAAACGCCTTCAGTGCCTTAGAAGTCGTATAAAACTCCTGTTTCCTTGACAGAAACCACAACACGACCTGGCCCTCTGCCGAGCGATCGTCCAATCCTGTTACCACTATTAGGAGAAAAGCGATTATTATTGGGAGAAAAATTATTATCATTATTCTGCCTCCTGGGTTGACTCTATTAACAAATTAGGCCTACTACAAGCATTACTATTATTATTATTATTACCGCTCCGGCCCGTTCTAATCAGCCAGACTTCGCGTGATTAAATCACCCCTAACTCATTTTTATGTGACAAATAATATTCGTCACTTGCAATGGCAACCTCCTGTAACGTCTCTATTTTCAGTTCCTCTAAATGTACTTTTAGTTTATCTGGTACACACCGCTTAAATTCTTCTACTAACAATAACTCCTTCAACTTGTCATAATCATCCACTTCTTTGGATTTGAACCAGTCCTCTGCATACTGTTTTTTTCCCCCTAGCAAACTCTACAAATGTTTGTTCATTACCTTTTTGTAAATTTCTAAACCGCTGGCGATAAGCCTCCGGCACCAGTTTCATAGCCTTTAAAAACTATGGCTTTCACATTTTCATAGTCCGAGGATAAAGATTCGTCCAAGGTCACAAACTCTCTGGGCCCTACC